>NC_043700.1:102081209-102093003 GCF_006229205.1 Suricata suricatta | reverse complement strand
TGATGAGTGGATCAAGAAGATGTGGTATATATAGACAATGGAGTACTACATGGCAATGAGAGGGAATGACATATGGCCATTTGTAGGAAAGTGGATGGACCTTGAGAGTGTGATGCTAAGTGAAATAAGTCAGGCAGAGAAGGACAGAAACCATATGTTCGCACTCATAGGTCTAACAGGAAATTTTCAGAATGATCTAGCTTCAAGAAAAGCAAGCAGTTAGTAGTGCTTAAGAAAAATTGATTCAGTATCTAATGGATAATCTATACCTGTCACAACACAGCATTTTATATACTGTTAAGTGAAACTGCAATACAATCTAAGGTTATTTTGGGAATGTTTGCTGTATAATTGGATTTAATGAAATGTTTAGAGGTGCAGTAGGCATGACTTTGAGTAGATAATGAAAGAAAATGCAAAATGCTTATTGATTTATGATGTGGTTTCATCTTAGCTTGGGCAAAGCATGCAGGATTTAATACATAGTAGCTGAATATTTACTATTGAAGCTTAAAAAGATGTGAGTTCTTTGTGTGCAACCTTTCATTTATGCATGTGAGAGGGTTATCATTTTTTTAAATATTTTTACATTGTAGTACTTGGTTTGCTTGTTGGTGGTGTTTGCTTATTTAATACATTCTGTCAAGGACAGAAATTATATGCTGTTTTTTTTTCCCCCTAGGGAGTGTGTCTTGGGTTTTTCCCGTATTATTTTCTTTACTTTTTTTTTTTCCTCTTCGTGGGGGTGGTTATGTTTAAATGAAGTTGCTTTTACAGCACCAAAGACTTAATCATCCATTTTCTATATAAAAAGTAGCTACTTTTTTGCATGGACCTCAAGTATACTGTAGCATAGAGGTGGAATTTAAGGGCTCTTTCCATACTTTAGCAATTGTTGATAGTGCTTCTATACACATTGTGGTGCATGTGCCCCTTCAAAACAGCACTCCTCTATACTTTGGATAAATATCTAGTAGTGCAATTGCTGGGTTTTATGGTAGTTCTATTTTTAATTTTTTAGGAACCTCCATACTGTTTTCCAGCATGCACCGGTTTGCATTCCCACCACCAGTGCAAAAGGGTTCCTTTTTATTTGGATCTGTTGTTTCCTGAGTTGCTAATTTTAGTCATTCTGACAGTTGTGAGGTGGTGTCTCATTGTGGTTTTGATTTGTATTTCCCTGATGATGAGTGATGTTGAGCAGTTTTCATGTCTGGTAGCCATCTGGATGTCTTCTTTGGAAAACTATTCATGTCTGTTGCTCATTTCGTCACTGGAATATTTGTTTTATGGGCACTGAGTTTGCTACATTCTTTACAAATTTTGGATACTAACCCAATCTGATATGTCATTTGCAAGTATCTTCTGCCATTCCATCGGTTACCTTTTAGTGTTGCTGATTGTTTCCTTTGCAGTGCAGAAGCCTTTTACTTAATGAAGTCCCAGTAGTTCATTTTTGCTCTTGTGTCCCTTGCCTTCAGAGACATGTCAATAAAGAAGTTGCTTCGGCCGAGGTAAAAGAGATTTTTGCCTGCTTTCTCCTTTAGGATTTTGATGGATTACTGTCTTACATTTAGGTCTTTCATCTATTTTGAGTTTATTTTTGTGTATGGTGTAATAAATAAAGTGGTCCAACTTCATTCTTCTGCATATCACTGTTTAGTTTTCCCAACACCATTTGCTAAAGAGACTGTCCTTTTTACATTGGATATTGTCTCCCGCATTGTCAAAGATTAGTTCGCCATATGTTTGTGAGTCCATTTCTGGGTTCTCTATTCTATTACATTGATCTAAGTGTCTGTTTTTGTGCCAGTACCATATTGTGTTGATGATTACGTTTTGTAATGCATCATGACATCCAGAATTGTGATGCTTCCAGCTTTGGTTTTCTTTTTCAGTATTGCTTTGGATTTGCTTGATTATTTTCAGGTTCCATATAAATTTCAGGATTTGCTTGTTCTAGCTCTGTTAAGAATGCTGGTGTTATTTTTGATGGGGACTTCATTGAATGTGTAGTTTGCTTTGGGTAGTATCAATATTTTTACAGTATTTGCTATTCTAGTACATGAGCATGGAATATTTTTCCATTATTTTGTGTCTTCAGTTTCTCTCATAAGCTTTCTATAGTTTTCATGCATGGATTCTTTACCTCTTTGGTTAGATTTATTACTAGGTGGTTTATGGTTTTTGGTGCAGTTATAAATGGTATTGGGTTTTTTTATTTCTTTTCATCATTCATCTTCATTTTGCTTCATTTTTCGTGTGTAGAAATGCAATTTGTTTCTGTGCATTGATTTTATATCCTGCAACTTTGCTGAATTCGTGGATCAATTCTAACAGTTTCTTGGTGGGATCTTTTGGGTTTTCAGTATAGAGTATCATGTCCTCTATGAAGAGTGCAAGTTTGACTTCCTCCTTGGCAATTTGGATGCCTTTATGGTTGATTTTGACTTTCATAGTGGTGGTGTCTGAAAATATGCATGATATGATCTTGATCTTTGTGTACGTGTTGAGGGCTGATTAATCCCAGTAAGTGAACAGTTCTGGATAATGTTCCATGTTCAATTAAGAAGAGTGTGTATTCCCCTGCTTTAGGATGAAATGTTCTGAATATTTATGTCAGTCCATGTGGTCCAGTTTGTCATTCAAAACCATTGTTTCCTTGATGATTTTCTTAGATTGTCTTTCCATTGCTATAAATGGGCTGTTGAAGTCTCTATAATACTGTTATCAACAATGTATGTATTTGTTATGTTATTGTTATTTATGTTTATTTTTGTTTGTTATTAATTGTTATTAATTGATTTTTATATATGGGTGCTTCATATGGGGGCATACATATTTACAATTATTAAATCTTCTTGGTGGATAGACCCCTTAATTATGATATAATGTCCTTCCTCATTTCTTGTTACTGTCTTCATTTTAAAATCTAGATTGCCTGATGTAAGTATGGCTACACCAGCTTTCTTTTGGCAGCCATTAGCATATGGTAGATGATTCTCCATCCCCTTACTTTCAATCTGAAGGTAAGTTTAGATCTAAAATAGTTCTCTGTAAAACCACATATAGATGATCTTCTGTTCTTATCCATTCTATTACCCTGTATTTTTTTATTGGAGCATTTAGTACATTGACATTTAGAGTGTGTACTGAAAGATATGAATTAGTGCTATTGTGTTGCCCATAGAGTTGAAGTTTCTGGTCATGTTCTCTGGTCCTTTGTAGTCTATGTTGCTTTTGGTCTCTTTGTTTTGTTTGTTTTGTTTTATCTTTTCTACCCTCAGGAACTCCTTTTTAAAATTTCTTGATGGTGTGGTTTAGTGGTCAGGAACTAAGTTTTTGTTCATCTGGGACTCTTTTTCTCTCCTTCTACTTTGAATGACAGCCTTGCTGGGTAAAGAATTCTTGGCTCCGTATTTTTCTGATTCAGCATGTTGAATATACCCTGCCACTCCCTTCTGGCCTTCCCGGTGTCTGTGGACAGGTCTGCTGCAAACCTAATCTGTCTTCCTTTATGGGCTAAGGAGTTTTTTCCCCTGCTGCTTTTAGAATTCTTTTCCTTGTGTGTGTATTTTGTGAATTCAACTATTATATGCTTTGTTGATGGTCAGTTTTTGTTGAATTTAATGGTAGTTCTGGGTGCTTCTTGAGTTTTGATGTGTCTTTTCCCAGGTTAGGAAAGTTTTCTGTTATGATTTGTTCACATAAATTCTCTACCCCTTTTTGTCTCTCCTCATCTTCTGAGGAGACTCCTTTGATTCAGATGTTATTTCTTTTTATTTAATGAGTCACTGAGTTCTCTAATTCTTATATCATGTTCTTTTGCCTTAGTTTCTCTCTTTATTTTTTTCTGCTTCATTATTCTCCATAATTTTGTCTTGTCTATTGCTGGTTCGCTGTTCTGCTTCATCCATCCTTGCTCCCATAGCATCCATTTGAGATTGCATTTCAGTTATAGCATTTTAAATTTCGTCCTGACTAGAGTTTACTTGTTTTATCTCTGCAGAAAGGAATTCTTTGCTTTCTTTCAGCCCCAGCTAGTAGTCTTAATATTGTGATTCTAAGCTTTAGTTCAGACTACTTGCTTATCTCTGCATGATTAAGTACCTAGCTATAATTGCTTCCTGTTCTTTCTTTTGGGGTGAATTCCTTCATTTCATCATTTTGGGTGAAGAAAAAGAATTAACAAAATAAAATTTTTAAATTAAAAAATTAAAAACACAAAAAATCAAATAAAGTAAGCTAGATCATAGATAGGTTTTGATCTGATTGTTGAGAGAAGTTTGATAGAACAGAGAATAAGGGAAAGAAAGGAAAAGAAAAAGGAAAAAAGTAAGAAAATGTTTAAAAATTAAAAATACAATAAAATAGAATAAATTGAAATGAAGAAAGTCAAATAGCATTTAAAAATTTACAAAACAATAAAAATATTGTAAAATATAAAATATTATTCTATAAGAATGAAAAATAAAAGTAAATCATTTCTCTTTCTGTATCTAAGATTTAAAATAGAAAAAGAAAAAAATGGATAGACCAGTGAAGAGAATGAAATCTGATTGAAATTACATCCAGTTTCCCCTAGAAGTCACATATGAAGTACTTTACAGTCTGTATACCAAGCAGGCAGAAAGACTTGTGGTGATCCTCTAGGGCTTGGTTCCAGCAGTTAGACTGGGCTCCATTTCCACTATGTGGCACTGCTTAGCTTACTTGGTAGATTGATGTGATGCATGTATGCATATGTGTATGTGCATGTGCTGTAGAGGTGAAAATGGAGCCACCCAGCTTCCCAGTCTCTAGCATCAGAAGTCTGCACTCTCACAAACTGACAGTCAAGGACCCTCCTCTGTCTCTGGCTTCCCCGATTCTATTCTGTCTGCATTGAAGTGGTCAGCCAGCTAGGTGGCACCTCCCTCCTGAATTTTATCTCAGATGATTCTGTGTTTCCAAATTCCCCACTTCTCAGGGCCCTGCAGCTTGGATCTGCTCCAACCCTCTGGGGAAGGGAATCACAGAATAATGGCCAGGTATCAGCTTGTCCCTGGGCGAACGTTTATACAGTCATGATGCTGCAAAATATGAGAATGTAGCCAGGCTCTGGCTTGTCCCAGGAAAAGTTTTCATGATCGAATAGCAGCAGTAGTTCAGGGATTATGGTAAATCACAACACACAATCGGTGCCGGATTTCACTATATCCTAGCCTCTTTATTCCTATGTTAGCAAATGTGGCTGTTCTCTGGGGTCCACAGGGACTTTGCCTGTGGGCAGTCTGTATGGCCTCTACCAAATGCCCTCCTAGCAGGGGGACTGCTTCTCACCATGTTGCCTGTGGTCCCCTCTGACCTTGCTGTCTGCTCCTGGGGATTTGCCCTACCCCCCAGAGCCCACAAGGGATTGAGCTGCAGAATTTCTGACTGCTCTCCCCTGTTTATAGAGTCATAATGGTATTTAAATCCTCTACTTTCTCCTTTCTCCCTTTCTTGTTCAGTCACTTATGAGTGTTCCACTCTTTCTTTCCAGCTACTTTCTGGGGAGTGCTTTTCCTGCACTCTCCCTGCTTTGTCCTCTCTTCACAAAAACAGTTCTACACCCTTTCTGACTTCTCTCTCCCCTAGTTCACCTCTCTGTGCCATATACCTGCTGAGTTCTGTGGCTCAAATTACACAGATTTTTGTGTTAACACTCAGATGAATTTTCTAGGTGTGAAAAATGGTTTGCTGCTGATGTAGCTGCATTTCAAGGATGAGAGAAGTAGAGAACTTACATGCTGCTCTGCCATCTTGGTCTCTCTGCCTATATAACTCTGTTTTTTAAAAAATATGTTTTTTATTTATTTTTGAGAGACAGAGAGAGACAGCATTAGTAGGGGAGGGTCAGAGAGAGGGGGAGGTACAGAATCTGAAACAGGCTCGATGCTCTGAGCTGTCAGCACAGAGCCCGACGTGGGGCTCGAACCCACAAACCATAAGGTCATGACCTGAGACAAAGCCAGACGCTTAACCAACTTGCCACTCAGGTGCCCCTGTGACTCTGTTTTTAATGGCATTATTCTGTTCCCCAGTGAGGTTTTAAGAATATAATAATGAAATAGCTTGTTGGACATAATCACATGATATAGGGAAGAAAATGCGGACTGTGGAATAGAGGTTCAGATTCTCAAGCTGAATGCCTTGGGCTGTGTTATTTAATCTCTGTGTACCCCAGTTCCCTTAACTGAAAACATATATAAACATATTTTTTTCATGAAGTTGTGAGGATTAGGTAAGTTACTATCTCTTAAGCACAGTAACTGGAATATGACACAGTTCAATAATTATTAAGTGTACTTAAAGCAAAAATAATTATGTGATACATATCTGGAAGTAAAGTTCGTGAGTAAAAGATGAGACATAATTTTTAGAACTTATCAAAAAATCACCCAGATGTACCCAATAGTAATACACAGATCATCTATCTTGTTTTATTTCCAGATTGAGAATTTAGGAACAAATTTAACATGAAAATTATCAAAATTTATTTCAGGAACTAATATTCCTTGTAAAAAATCAAGTACATTTCTTACTTGTTTTCTTATATATTACTTTATACTTGTTTATATCTCTGTTATGCTAAGCAATACATGATAATATAATCTTTCCAATGTTATTTGTTTTTTGCTCTGTATCTGTACTAAGTATTTATGATCTATCTTTATGATCTATCTTAATTTGAAATGTACAAATAACAGGTTGTCTTTGTTTTCAGATTTATTTTATTTTTGAGATGAAAACCATTTTATCTTTGAACTGCTTGTCTTTAGGAATGTTTCTACTGATGCTTGTTTCCGTTTGTTACTAATATATTAAACCTCCCTCTGCAGCGAATTTGGAACCTTTTTATTTTCGTAGTTTGTTACCTTGTTTGACCAAACATATTTTTGTTTCATTTCTTCTTCCTAGGAATTGTATATGTGCAATACCACTGTGTATATGTGTCTATTGTGTTTTATGTGTTTGTGTATGTGTTCAGTCAAATCTATTATCTATAAGTTTATAAACCTTTTTGTTTCTGTAGTTTGTATAAAAGAATATTTAAAAATTTAAATTTTGGGGTGTCTGGGTGACTGTGTCAGTTAAGTGTCAGTTAAGAGTTAAGTGACTCTTGATTTCTGCTCAGGTCATGATCTCATGGTTTGAAAGATCAAGCCCCATGTTGGGCTCCATACTGATAGTGTAGCACCTACTTGGAATTCTCTCTCTCTCTCTCTCTCTCTCTCTCTCTCTCTCTCTCTCTCTCTCTGTGTGTGTGTGTGTGTGTGTGTGTGTGTGTGTGTCTGTGCCCCTCCCCATGCTTGCATTTGCCCACTCCTGCTCTTACTTGTGCTCTCTTTCCCTCTCAAACATTTTTTTTTAATTTGACATTTGTGGAGCATTAAATTATTGTGAATTTGAAACTAAAAAACATCAATGTCTTCTGACAGTTTTCTCTTGAGTTGGCTTCCATATGAAGCCCATAAGTTTCATAGTAGCTCTATAATTAACACATATCTAACACATAATGAATGAGAGTAATTCTGCTAGGTAATTTGTATATATTCCTTTTTCTCATAAAAAAGCATATTTGGGGCACCTGGGTGGCTCAGTTGGTTGGGTGTCGGACTTCGGATCAGGTCATTATCTCACACTTCACAAGTCTGAGCCCTGCATTGGGTTCTGTATTGACAACTCAGAGCCTGGAGCCTGCTTTGGATCTGTGTTTCCCTCTCTCTCTGCCCCTCCCCTCCTCATGAGCTCTCTCTCTCTCTTTCTCTTTCTCTCTCTCAGAAATAAATATAAAAAAATAAAAATAAAAAGTATTCTATTACATGTTTTTCTTTTTTGTTATTTAGAGAGAGTCTGACTAGGGAAGAGGGGCAGAGGGGGAGAGAGGTTCTCAAGGAGTCTCCATGCTCAGTGAGGTTTTGGACACAGGGCTTGATCCCACAACCCTAGGGTCATGACCTGAGCCAAAATCAAGAGTCAGACATTCAACCACATGAGTCACCCTGGCCTCCCTCCAGGTGTTTCAAATTAGGCATATGGAGATTAAGTAATAATCCAGTTCCACAGATCTGTAAATGACAGGGCTAAGTCTTATTGCTCTCTTAACCCTCTGTAAGATGACCTCTTTTGCACTGCAGCACCCTAGCATATGGGAAAATTGAAATAGAGGTAGTAAAAAGTGAATACCAGAACTGTGGGGCTGGAAAAAAAGTCTTTGAAAGATTCTGACAGAAATGTTTCTACATTTTCATGAGTGGACCAAATTAAAGCAGACCATTTTTATTAAGTGTATTGCCTGACACATTCTAGGTGAGAATTTCAAGAATATAAATTAGGGTTATTGTATATTGGTTGATATTTTTTAATCTTGAATTAAATTCTATGAATATACTTAAATTACTTGTTTCATACAGCGATCTCTAGTTTTATTCTTTATATTCACATGCTTCTAATGTTAAGAAATTGATATTTTCATCAGTATATGCTCAGAAGTCTTAATTATTGGCTCCATTAAGGCAAAATACAAACACCATATATAATACCTATGATAGCTTTTAGCTTGTTAAAAATAGGTAAGAATAGAGAATTTTGTGCACTACACATTGTTAACTATATCTGTGCTATATGTTGCATAAGGTATTTGTTACATAGTTTTCCTTTGGTATCATGTTTGAAGATAATATTAATACAAAGATTCTCCACAGATAATCTCTACTTCTGGATGCACACTGACTAGCAAGTTCATTTTTCCTCCTTTTGAAATCAATACCATGGCTGTCAGCAGAGTCTACTATAAGCTTTAAGAACATTTAATTGCTTTTCAGAGCTGGAGGCAGAAAGAAAATTTCAGCAAGGTCTTCATTTGAACCACTGTTCTAAGTCTGTTTGATATACCTTGGTTCCATATTAAGGAAATAACACATTTATAAGTAAACTAACATTATGTGTTCTGCATGAGGGCAGAAAAAGATTACCTGAAAGATGCAATAAAGAGAGCCCGACTCCTTTTCATCAGAAGAGATGAGGAACAGCAAATCTTTACTTCTTTACTTCTTTCAGCTTTCCCTTAGTTACTTCTCACTTCACCTCCAGTGTCATTTTGAGTTTATAGAGCTCGCTCTATGTAGTATAAGATGCAGCAGTGAACTGGAGAATCAAACACTGACTGACTTCCCATGGAAAGTTCCTTGAATTCTGGAAGAAATTCTAAATGTGAATACTACATTGTAATTAAGTTTCCACAAATTAGTTTTCTCTATTCCATTTGATTTCTCATGAATAAATAGGAACTTAGGAGGAAGAATGAGAGACAAATGTGTCAGGATTAATATATGTAAAACCAAGCACAGGCTGACATTTATGATTCCCATGAATTTCAGTCCTTATTAGGACCTAATCCTGTTAAGTCTGAACGAGTATTTTTTTTCTCAAAACACTGGATTAGCCCATTTAATTTGGCTTGTTGAATTCTCGATTCTTTGGTTCGATCTCTTTGGCTACTGATTTCACTCCCATTTTGCTGCTGCTTTTTACAACACCCTCCTATCCCATCTTCATGAACCTGTTTACTGGCTTGATCACTTTTTCCTGCTGCAAACCACTGAAGCTTTATTTAAAAGATCTCCAAGGACATCCTTACAAAGACCTGCACAAATTATTGTTCTTTTATGTGGCTGAATTAGGGAGCTTTTATAGCATACATGTAAATGTTACTGACATTTATAGAATGTTATAAATTAAGCACTGTGGTAGATGTTAGGAAATTAACAGAGAGAATAGAGATATCATCTCCACCCTGGAGACCTCATTCTCTCTGAGGCCTTGTAGTTGCCTTTTATAACATCAGAAAATAATGGGAAGTCATAGGATCTCTTTAGGGGACATGGATATTCCTACCAAAAAAGTTAAATTTTAAGGCTATATAAGCTTTAAAAGAGCATATAGCACCAAGTAGTGCGAGGGAGCACTTGTGATCTATGTCCATCCTGCATCTGTGCTGTAGTGCCTAGAGGTGTGTCTGACAAGATGAGGTGCTCAAAAAGTATTATGTTTTGTTGATTATGCCAATGGTACTGATTCTGAATGTTATCAGAACTAAGTATAAATAGATGACAACGTTCACTGGATTGGCCAAAAAAGGCCTATTGGAAGACCTTTTTGTCGTAACCCGAGCTCAGGGTCGCATTACTTTACTGAGCCCCGCGTTGAGGCACCAATTGTGGTAACCCTATGGCAGAGCCGCTCGTCCCTGGCGATCGGCGGTACCTGTTTCCTCCGCCCCGACTGGCAGGGCGGAGAGGAGAATCGTCGCGGGTCCTTTTCCTGAGGGAGGGAGAGAAAAAGGGGGCAGGAGAGGGAGACGCAGAGAGTAAAGACAGAACTCACGGTTCTCCGATCAGGCGAAAGAGAGTTTATTCAAAGAACTGTTCTTTATATAGTCTTCAGGGGGGAAAACAAGGCAAGCTGACCTAAACAGGCTACAGAGTCAAATGCATACCAAAGAAGCACCTCAGCAATTTGGGGGGATGGAGAACTAACACTGAATACGGTTTTGATCTTTTGTGTGCCTTGGCCACTCATGTCTAGCTCAGCAAGACAGTCGCCAAAGTTATTTTGACCAGGAAATGGTAATCTCCAGCCTCCAGATGCAAATCTTGTTTACTGGCTCACTCAACGGAGTGATAATCCTTGCCTGAGGCAGACAGAAAACTTGGCGGGCCCCGACAGGTCCTCCCTTTAAGACAGGTCCTCCCTTTAAAACTGATTTTTAAAAAGCTCCTATTAGGCAAGGAATGGACCGTGCCTGGCTTGGGTTGGAGGCCTGGCAAACCTTCTTACCCATCATGGGCAAACTCAGAAGCATATGTCAGAGCGCCTGGCTTGGGTTGATAGGATGGTAAGACCTCTCTTACCCGTCATTGACTAACCGGCCCGTGCCTCTTGCCACAGCTTTTTATCGGCCTCCTGAATCCGCCGTATAGAGCTTAACATACTGGACCTGGGTAGGCTGCGCCTTTTGCTGCCTTAGGAGAGCCATGACCTTATAGAATAGAACAGGGCTCAAGGGCACCAAGATCAAATAAAACCGCATTAGATCTTAAACATGGAAGGGGATAGGGTAAAAGTCCATAAAATCCACGAAGAAAGGACTGTTGGTGTGTTCCTTCCTCCTCTTCTCCAGGTTCCTTTTGATGCTTCTTTTCCCAGCATGGTCCTAAAGGAAAGGACAACGATTTCTCTCAATGAGATTTTTTCTCCCTGGAGGACTGAGTGTTTTGATCGATTTGTTTTACTAATCTCTCTGGCAACCATCTGGCTGCATCTGTTTTTTGTTGGTAAATGCAAACTGATCCTCGTCCCCAGATTAAAACTGGGTCTGGACCATGCCATTTGTTATCTAAAGGATCTTTCCAAAGCACGGTAGCAAAAGTTTTTTGTGTCTCATTTTGCCAGAGACGTTCAGCAGTTGAGCGTCCTTCTTTATCCAAAGTTAAGAAATTTAAAATAAACAATGCATGGTGTAAAAGATTTCTGGGAGATCCCTTGACGGGGTACCAGTCCCCCCCTTTAATTTTATCAAGGGTATTTTTTAAAGATAGATGTGCCCGTTCTACTATACCTTGTCCTTGTGGATTATAAGGAATTCCAGTGATGTGTTTAATGTGTAACTGTTGACAAAATTTAGAGAACACGGTTCCCGTATATCCTGGTCCATTGTCAGTTTTTACTTGTTTTGGAATTCCCAACACTGATATGGCAGAAAGCATGT
>NC_043700.1:101858300-102081109 GCF_006229205.1 Suricata suricatta | reverse complement strand
ATTTTATCAAGGGTATTTTTTAAAGATAGATGTGCCCGTTCTACTATACCTTGTCCTTGTGGATTATAAGGAATTCCAGTGATGTGTTTAATGTGTAACTGTTGACAAAATTTAGAGAACACGGTTCCCGTATATCCTGGTCCATTGTCAGTTTTTACTTGTTTTGGAATTCCCAACACTGATATGGCAGAAAGCATGTATGCTACAACGTGCTTTCCTGCTTCTCCAGTTGTAAAGTAGCATATAGGAAACCACTGTAGGTATCAATACTCACATGAACATACTTTAGATTTCCAAACTCTAAAATGTGTGTTATATCCATTTGCCAGATGGCATTGGGCACTAGTCCTCTAGGATTTACTCTCAAATGAGGAACAGGTAAATGCACCATACAAGAGAGCTATAGAGCTTAGATGATGAATTTTAGCGAGGCCAGGCAATTTAGAATGAGTTAAACCTGAAATCCCTGTCTTATAAACAGGTATTGTTACAGTTTTAGTTGCTGAAAAGAGACCAGTCACAGATTAAACCTCTCTGGAGTTTTTTGAAATATATTAATAACAGCAACAAGTTTAGCTCTCTATGTTGAAGTTTCCTTAGTTTGAAAAGAAATAATTTTATTAAAGACCAAGGTTTATTGTAATTAATCCTTGTAAGTATTGCCCCTTGTAAAGTCTTATTAACTTTAGGTACGGATTTTAGGGCCAAAGGAGTTAACTCTTGTTTTGCAATTTGGATGGAAGTCTTTATGCAAGATCTTAAACAGGGGAATAAGGTCTCTAGTAGACAGCTTTGAAAGAGGCCGAATTTAATTAATATCCCCCAATAGTTTTTGAACATCATTAAAAGTACATAAATGCTCTTTAATTGTAAAGACTGTTGAGTTACAGTTTAATTTTAGTGACACTTTTTGATTGTTAAAGGTGTTGAATAATGATCTTATATCAAAACATTAAAACTTTAGGAACTGCCCATATATTTGAGCAGTTGCACCATTTATAAATTATACTTAGCAGACTATCAAACTCTTAGAAATCTTAGTCTCCCATTTAGGGCTTAGTAATCAAAACTTTTCTTAGATGGTAAATCAATTGGTGCCTCAATGCGGGGCTCAGTAAAGTAACGGGACCCTGAGCTCGGGTTACGACACCTTTTATTTAAAATTAAAATAGAAGCACATACATGATAGACAAAAGGACTTTTGTGTAGGAGTTTAGAGATTATTTTAAGCACAGATGGGAGTTGATTCAAGAGAACCTGTCTGTTGAAGTCATTTTATTAATATATTTATTTGAAGACAATAAAACATATTATATAAATTCTAAACACTCTTGTGTAATTTTTTAAAATCACATTAATTTATTCTGTAGAAAGAAGGACTCAAGCCTAGGAGAACATTTAAAAAGGTACACTTGGAGACAATTTTTTATAAAGTGTACATTTAATTATATTTTTATAGAAGTTCTTCACTGTGAACATTTTTACTTCAAGTCAAAAGTAGGTAAACAAAAATATCTAGATATTTAGAACTTTCCTTTTCCTCTTCCATGTATTTAAGTAAACGTGTTAAGGAGAAAAGCTAAGAGAGGAAATTTGAGGAGTTAATATGGCAATTTGATCAATAGGCATTATGCCAAAACAGCACTTTGTATGAACAACTGAAGAAGAATCAATAAACTCAAACAATGAGGGCAGCTGAAGGCAAAGGAAAGTAGAAATTTTATTTTGGAACAGTATAACCACGGCATTGTTATCAGAGAAGCAGCAGTCACAGATGATTATGCCTTTGTGCAATAAGTAGATGTGGTGGTTTAATTTGGAGTAAAAGCACAAAGTCAGCCTGAGGTTAGCAGAGTGGATTTTAGGCTCTTTCCCAAGCTCTAATACTAAGAATAAATGGTGTATGCTGACTAAGTGGGAGAAACAGCCATGATAACGTCTTTAAATAGACAAAGATCACCTTCCTATGGAGAAAGCAATTACTACTGGGAGTCTCCATCTAAAAATGAAATTCAAGATTAAGCTTATGCAAAAACTATGAAGAAGGGGAAATTTATTTTCAAGGTTTCCAGCCTCTTCTGTACAAATTCTAAATGCCCATAGGTGCTATATATACTTGAATGAAAAAGAACGTTTTTCTTGCAGCCAATTTGATACAGCTAAAATGAAGTACCTGTTGATGCAAAGGAGAACTCCAAATGGAAAAAAAAGCAAGTACAGACTCAGGAGATATCCCCAACCCAACCCAAGTGTGTGCCTCACTCTACCTCTCAACACTTCCCTACCCCATCCCTGAATAGAGACAACAAGGTAAAATGGTTGTTTTACATAAGTATTCAAACTCTGGAAATATACATATTTATAAAATTACTAGGGGATACATGTGACTATTCTTATTGTAGTTTGGAGAAGAACTTTCATGTTAGAAACACATACATAAAAGCCAGACACTTAAGAAGAAAAAAAGACTGCAACATTAACTATTATAGCTTTAGAAAAAAAATTAACTGGGCAAATATATTTGCTGTAAATATGGAGGGCTTATATCCTTTACATACCAAGCACATTTATAGCTTAATGGAAAAAACAAGACCCCAGTAGCAAATAGGAAACAAATATACACAGTTCTTTTTTACAAAAAGAACAATTAGGATTTATGAACAATAAAAATAAGATGTTTGAAGTCAAGCAAATTTTTAAAGTTAAAATGTTTTTAAATATCAGATTGCCAGTTATGGAAGAATATTCAAGGTGTATTGTTGATTTTAAAAAGACAGTTTTTTGGGATAACATGAATAGCTTTCAACTGAATATAAATAGATCTCAATTATGGAAGGCCACACAATTATAAGTATGTATGTTTTAAATGTAAATATATCTCTCTTTTATCTCTCTGTCTATGTTCATAATGATCTGGATGTATAAACATGAAACACTTCACTTTGGATATTTCTGGGAAGGTGATAGGAATTGAAGGGTCGTTAAGGAGAACCTCACTTCACAACTTATTAGCTAAAGCTGGAATACACATCTAAATCAAAACCTGGCTCCCACATGGAACAAGCTCCTGCCTGAGAGATAAGATCAACTGGTTCATGATTTGAACCAGTTCATAAGACTGACTGTAGGCATCGGTTTTAACTCTGTATTCAGTGACATCATGTTAGCAGCTTAGAATACTCTATGGTGGAGATATTTACACCAAAATAATAAATCACTACAAATCAGGATTCTCTTCCCTTCTCTCTCTCTCTCCTTTATAATAGAGGTGACTATTAAACATTTGTCAGCACATTATGGCAGCACAACGGATGCAACCATTACAACTGGTTTAGAGACATCAGGATTTACCCTTTGCAGTGAGTTATATGTGAGGGGTACTATTAGTAAAGTCAGGGTTCTTAATAGTTTGAAATGGTGAGTGAATGTTAAACAGTCTGCGAACAGTGTCTGATATTGTAGTATAGGAGTCAAGAATAGTGAAAATTTCAGTGTATTCTTGGTGGGGCTAGCACATTTCAGTTATCATAGTCAATTCTGGGTAACTCATTTTAAGTGTTGTCCGGATTAATCAGAGGGTTTAGGTGAAGGAAAATAAAAGATAAAGTGTCTAGAATGTATGACACATAAGCAATTATGCAAGGATATGTGAATGCATATAATCCAGCAAATATCAAGAAGCGTATATGTATGTTCCTCAGTATTCAAATGTCTATCATTTGGAAGAATATTTTGACTTTTACTAAAGGACAGAATTGGAATGTGAACATACACATTCATAGAAATAAAACAGTATTCTTTACAACTTAATTGTGATTAACAGTATAATTAGTATGGACTTGACTAATTCTAACTCATTAGATATGTTTTTGGTTTTTTAACCATGTATAATTTAATAAACAGTGTTTTACATTTTTGAAAACATAATACCTTCTTTAAATAAGAAAAACATAAGGGACAATATAACCTCATACATCTCTTTATAACCCTATTTTTATCAACTCTTATAATCATTAGTAATTCAATATATAAAAATAATCTTTATACTATTATAGATAGAGACATTAGTCTCTACACGTGGGTAACCCAGTTCCATGTTAACTATGACTGAATATTTAGATATTAATGCTAAGGAACACTGCAGATTAGAAGCAAGCCTGTTTTATGTAATGTTACTTTCAGCACAGTAGAGAAGTAAAAATAGTTTCATGTAACAAAGAAACCAATGCCACATTCAGGACCAAGCAGGCATTTTTTTTTTTTTTAACCCCAGCTTCTCATTAGCTTTTCTTTTGCATTCTTATAGTAGTAATAGAAAATGCTGAAACCCCTTCTCCTTTATTATTTTGTTTTAGGTTGTTGTCATGATACTTTGGCAACCAAGTGAGATATATGAAAAGTAAACTACATAAACATATAGTCATGATTCTTAACCAAATAACATCATACCCTGTACATATTGCCCATATTGTGCCATACAAATTGCTTACATTTTGAATGCATGGGAATATAGTTCCAGTTATTTAAATTACAAGCAAAATAGCTGAATTTATATGATTTATAGAGGGGAGATCAAGGCAGCCCATTTTAATGAAGAGTTTGGCATTTATATAAGGGTTTGCTTTGATAATATATTTCTTTCTCTGTTAGAAAATGCAAATAAGAAATCAAAAAAATATAGCTTTTCTTATTTTTTCCTTTTAAACCAGCTGTGGTATAAAAGTATTTACTGACACCAACTTGGGGGCATATTTAGGATTGGGGCTACAGAATTAATTATTCATGGTAGGTGAAATCAAACTGCTTTACATTCATGGGATTTTTTTTCATTTTATGAGGAAGTGGAAATTGCCACATAGTTAAATAAAACTCATTTATACTTTAATTCAGCATTTAAGGAAGAATATTTTGGATTTAGGAATAAAAAGATCTGGAATTAAGTTCATGTTCTACAAAAGTGTGGGGAAAAAAACACTACACATAAAAGTCAGAGCTACATTATTCAAAATGGAGAAAATAGTTTTTTTAACTTTTCTTATGAATTTTGAGCATCAAATAAGACATAAATAATTCTATTTTTAAAATATATTGGGGCACCTGGTTGGCTCAATTGGTTAAGTGTCCAACATTGACTCAGGTCATGATCTCATCATTCGTGAATTTGAGCCCCGTGTTGTGCTTTTTGCTGACTGCTCAGAGCCTGGAGCCTGCTTCAAATTCTATGTTTCCCTCTCTCTCTCTCTGCCCCTCCCCTGCTTTTCTTAGAAAAACATATAAATGTGATATACAAATAAAAAATCTTGTTATTTATATATTTTTCATAAATCTATAGACTACCATGTTCTAAGTACACTGTAAGATGTGAGCCTTGACAGATTATTGATGATCTATTTAATACTATAAAGTCCTGCCTTAATCCATTACCCTATTAGTAAAACACTCTGAATAACCAGTGTACCACATATTGTCCAATTATAGATGAGAAAATTGAAGCTCAGAGATGTAACATTATTTGTCAAAAGCTAAAGCCAATAAAACAAAATTAAAATCTATTTTAGTAAGTTATAGATCCAGTGCTCTTTAATAAATGTATATAAGCAAATATAAGACAGCATATTTACCTTAACAGAGCTCTACTTCTACTTAAAAACGTATGGAAAGACTAATTAAAAATCTCAAATAAGGATGTAAGACATTTTGCTGTGTTTTCCTGGTATAGAAGTAAGAGATAAAGAAGTTCTAAGGAAGAAGACATTACTGTGGGCTGAAGAGGAGGTCCAGGAAGACTGAAATTCAAATCTATGATTCAACAGCATAGACAAACCTAATGTTATCGCACTTTATTGTGCTTTGCAGGTATTGCATTTTTTTTTTTTAACAAACTGAAGGTTTGTGGCAACCTTTCGTCAAGCAAGTCTGTTAGCACTGTGTTTTCCAACAGCATTTGCTGTCTTCATGTCTCTGTATCACATTTTGGTAATACAGTATTTCAAGTTTTTTCATTATTATTCTGTTTGTTATGGTGATCTGTGATCTGTGACCTTTGATGTTACCATTGTAATTGTTTTTGGGCATCACAAACTGCATCCATATGAGATGCTGCACTTAATAGATAAAATCTGAGTGTGTGTTTAGTGCTCCACTGAGCATCCATTCTAACATCTCTCTCCCTCTTCTTAGACCTCTCTATTCCCTGAGACACAAAAGTATTGAAATTAGTAATCAATTAATTAGTAACTAATTAATAGCCTTAAAATGGCTTCTAACTGTTCATTTGAATGAGAGAGTCACATGTCTATCAGCTTAAATTAAAAGACAGAAATGTTTAAGCTTAGCAAGGAAAATATTTCAAAAGCCAAAATAAGCTGAAAGCTAGGCCTGTTATACTGGTTATCCAAATTAGTGAATTCAAAAAAAAACGTTCTTGAAGGAAATTAAAAAGTGCTATTCCCGTGAACATATTATTAATGATAAGTTAAAACAGCCTTATTGATGATATGGAGAAAGTTTTAGTGGTCTGGATAGAAAATCAAACCAGTAACAACACTCCCATCAACCAAAGTCTAATCTATAGTAAGGCCCTAGCTTTTTTGCATTCCATGAAGACTGAGAGAGGTAAGAAAGGTGCAGAAGAAATGTTGGAAGCTAACAGAGGTCAGTTCATGAAGTTTTATGAAGGAAGCCATATCCAGTACATAAAAGTACAAGGTGAAGCAGCAAATGCTGATGTAGAAGCTGCAGCAAGTTGTTCAGAATATTTAGCTTAAGAGAATTAAGCTCCACTAAATTTACAACTGACTTTTGATATAGATAAAACAGCCTTCTATTGGAAGAAGATGTCATCTAGGACTCACAGCTAGAGAGGAGAAGTCAGTACTCGGCTTACGGACTAATGCAGCTGTTGACTTTAAGTTGAAGCCAATGCTCATCTATGATTCAAAAAACATAAACATAAACAAAAATTAGGGCCCTTCATAATTATACTAAATCTAAACTCCCTGTTTTTTACATTAAAAAAAACCCTGAATGACAGCACGTTTTTTACAACATGGCTTACTGAATATTTTAAGCCCACTGTTGAGACTTCTTGCTCATAAAAAATTAATTAAAAATTTTTTCTTATGTTTATTTTTGCAAGAGAGAAACAGAGTGTCAGTGGATGAAAGGCAGAGAGAGAGAGAGAGAGAGAGGGAGACACAGAATGCAAAGCAAGCTCCAGGCTTGGAGCCATCAGCACAGAGTCCTACGTGGGGCTCGAACTCATGAACTGTGAGATCATGACCTGAGCCAGACTTGGATGCTTAACCAATTGAGCCACTCAGACACCCTTTTTAAAATATTACTGTTCATTGATAATACATCTAGTTACCCAAGAGCTCTGATAATGTATACGGAAATTAATGTTGTTTTCATGCCTGCTTATGGAAGATCCATTGTACAGCCCATGGATCAAAGAGTGATTTTGACTTTTAAGTCTTTATTTAGGAAATACATTTTGCAAGACGATAGCTATCACAGATAGTGATTCCTCTGGCCAATCTGGGAAAAGTAAATTGAAAACCTTCTGAAATGGACTCCCCATCATAGATAATCATTAAGAATATTTGTGATTAGGAGGGGCCAAGATGGTAGAGCCACATGGAACTTTGTTTTGCCTCTCTTGTCCCTGAAATGCAGACGCCAAAGTATCTTGCATGCCTAGAAAACTTATTTGAGGATTAGCACAACCATCTGCACAAGTTGAACCACAGAACTCAGCAAGTATGAGGTGCAGAGAGGTGAGCTGGGGGAGAGAGAAGCTGCAAAGGGTAAGGAGCTGTTTGTGCTTGGTAGAGAGGACGGAGATGGGGGAGAGCATAGAAAAAGCACTCCTTCACTGAAAGCAGCTGGAGAAAAGGAGAAATAGTGGACTGAACAAAAAAAAGGAGAAAGGAGAAAGGAACTGCAAGGGACTAAACAAAAAGGGGGGAAAGGAGAAAGGAAAGGGTTTAAATTTCAGAGTCCGAAACTCTGCAGCTCAATACCTGGTGGAGCTCTGGTGGGAAGGGCAAATCCCCAGGAGCAGACAGTGAGCTCTGAGGGATCCTCATGCCACGTGGGAAGAGGTGATTTCCCTGCTGGAGGACATTTGGTAGAAGCTGTGCAGCCTCCCCACACAAAGGTCCCAGTGGACCCAGAGAACAGCGACATTAGCTGGTGTTGGAACAAAGATGTTAAGGGTGAAGTTTGGCACCCTGTGGGTGTTGTGATTTACCATAATCCCTGAAATGCTGCTGCTACATGATCATGTGAACTTTTTCTGTGCCAGGCTGGCATCTGACCCACAGTCTCTGGGCACCTGCAGCAGCACAGTCACAGGAGCAAACCAGGGGGCAGGCAGGCCCCCAGCCATTGCTTAGTGAGACCCTTCCAAGAGGGTCTGAACAGATCAAAGCTGCAGGGTCCTCAGAAGTGAGTGGTTTGGAAACACAGTACCATCTGAGATAAACTCCAGAGGAAGCTGCCACCTGGCAGACTGAAGGCTTGGTCACAGACAGTATAGAACTGGGGAGTGGATAGAAGCCAGAAGCAAGTGAGGGGTGCTTGATTGCTGGTTGGCCAGAGTACAGAGTTCTGATACTAGGAATTGGGTGACACATTTTCTCCCCTCTTTCACATGCACGTACATGCCTACATGAGCCGCAATGAATCATCCCTGTGAACTAAGCAAAACCATCTAGTGGAGAATACAGCAGCCACATCAAGCCCTGCCCAACTGGGCCAGCTGCACCCTAGAGGAACAACACAAATCTCTCTGCCTGCTCAGTGTGCAGACTATAGAGTGCTTCATAGTTCTATGTCTATGGAAACTGGATGTAATTTCAATAGTATTTCATTCTGATTGCTGGCCCATCTATTCATTTTTTTCTTATTCTTGAATACAGAAAGAAAAAACATATTTTCTGGTTTTATAAAAATATTTTTAATTTTTTCTATTGTAGTTTTAAATTTTTTGTAAATTTTTCAAGACCTATTTTACTTTCATTTCATTTTATTCTATTTTATTGTATTCTTTTTTAAATTTTCAAATATTTTCCTTTTTTCTTTTATTTTCTGTACTTTTTTCTCTGTTCTATCAAGCTTCTTTCAACAACCAGACCAAAACACACCTAGGATCTATGTGTGTTTTTTAATTTTTTAATTTTATTTTTTAAATGTTTTTTTTCTGCCTTCACAAGAATAAAAAGATGGAATACACCTCAAGAGAAACAACAGGAAGAAATGACAGCCCAGGATTTAATCAACACTGATTCAAGAAGGATGTCTGAACCAGAATTCAGAATCATGATAATAAGAATATTAGCTGGTGCTAAAATAGATTAGAATTCCTTGCTACGGAGACAAAAGAAATAGAATCTAGTCAGGACAAAATTAAAAATGCTATAACTGAGCTGACATCTCAAAGGATGCCATGACATCAAGGATGAATGAAGCAGAGCAGCAAATCAGCAATATAGAGGACAAACTTATGGAGAATGATGAAGCAGGAAAAAAGAGGGAAACTAAAGGGAAAGAGCACAATATAAGAATTAAAGATCTCAGTGACTCATTAAAAAGGAATAACATCAGAATCATCGGGGTCCCAGATGATGAAGAGAGAAAAAGGGGTAGAAGGTTTATGTGAGCAGAGCAGAGTGGAAACTTTCCTAAACTGGGGAAGGACAGAGGCATCAAAATCTAGGGAGCACAGAGAACTCCCATTAGATTTAACAAAAGCATTGACCATCAAGAAGGAATATCATAGTCAAATTCACAAAATACTCAGGGCAAGGAAAGAATCATGAAAAGATTAAGGAGGAAAAAGAAAAGTCCTTAACCTTCAATGGAAAACAGATTGGGTTCATAGCATACCTGTCCACAGAAACTTGGCAGGCCAAAAAGGAGTGGCAGGATATATTTAACGTGCTGAATCAGAAAAAAATATGCAACCAATTCTTTATCCAGTAAGGCTGTCATTCAAAATAGAAGAAGAAAGAAAAAGTTACCCTGACAAACAAGAGCTAAAGGAATTTGTGACCACTAACTCAGCCCTGCAAGTAATCTTAAGGGGTGCTCTCTGAGGGGAGGAAAGATGAAAAACAAAATATGACCAAAAGCAACAAAGACTAGAAAGGACCATAGAACACCACCAGAAATTCCCAGCTCTACATGGAACATAATGGCAATAAATACATATCTTTCAGCACTCAATCTAAATGTCAGTGGACTAAATGCTCCAATCAAAGGACCTATGGTAACATAATGGATAAGAAGTCAAGATCCATCTATATGCTGTTTACAAGAGTACATTGTAGACTTAATGACACCTTCAGATTGAAAATAAGGGCATGGAGAACCATCTATCATGCTAATATTAACCAGAAGAAACCTGGAGTAGCCATACTTAGACAATCTAGATTTTAAAATAAAGACAGTAACAAAAGATGAAGAAGCACATCATGTCATAATTAAGAGGTCTATCCACCAAGAAGATCTAACAGTTATAAACATCTATGCTCCAAACATGGAGGCACTCAAATATAGAAATCATTTAATTACAAACATACATTGAATACCTTAATAATAGGAGACTTCCACACACCATTTACAGCAATGGACAGATCATCTAAACAGAAAACCAACAAGAAAACAATGGCTTTGAATAACACACTGGACCAGATGGACTTAACAGACATATTCAGAACATTTCATCCTAAAGCAGCAGAATACACATTCTTCTTGGGTGCACATGGAACATTTTCTTAAGAATAGATCACATACTGGGACACAAATCAGCCCTCAGTAAGTACAAACAGATCAAGATCATACCATGTGCATATTTTTAGACCACAATGCTATGAAACTTGAAATCAACCACAAGAAAAAAATTGGGAAATAAAACCAATACTTGGAGACTAAAGAACCTCCTACTAAAGAATGAATGGCTAACCAAGAAGTTAGAGGAAATTAAAAAGTACATGGAAGTGAGTGAAAATGCTAACCCTACAGCTCAGAACCTCTGGGACACAGCAAAGGTCATAAGAGGGAAGTATATAGCAATCCAGGCCTATCGCAAAGAAAGAAGAAAGGTCTCAAATACACAATCTAACCTTAAAGAACTGGAAAAAGAACAGCAAATAAAACTCAAAACCAGCAGAAGACAGGAAATAATAAAGATTAGAGCAGAAATCAATGCTATTGAAAAAAACAAAACAAAACAAAACAGTAGAATAGATCAATGAAACCAATAATGAGAGAACACCTTGACCAATTATATGCCAATAAAATGGGCAATTGGAAGAAATGGACAAACTCCTAGAAATATATAAACTACCAAAACTGAAACAAGAAGAATAGAAAATTTGAACAGACCCATAACCAGTAAAGAAATCAATATAGTAATTTAAAAAAATCCCAAACCAAGAGTCCAGGGCTGGATGGCTTTCCAGGAAAATTTTACCAAACATTTAAAGAAGAGTTAACACCTATTCTTTTGAAGCTATTCCAAAAAATAGTAATGGAAGGAAAACTTCCCAAATCATTCAGTGAATCCAACATTACCTTGATTCCAAAACGAAAGACCCCACTAAGAAGGAGAACTACAGACCAATTTCACTGATGAACACTGATGCAAAATTCCTCAACAAGATGCTAGCCATTTGGATCCAAAAATACATTAAAAGAGTTATTCACCACAATCAAGTGGGATTTATACCCAGGATGCAAGGCTTGTCCAAAACTAAAAAATCAGAGTGATACATCACATCAATAAAAGAAAAGACAAGAACTCTATGATCCTCTCAACAGATGTAGAGAAAACATTTGAGAAAATAAAGCATCCTTTCTTGATAAAAACCTCAATAAAATAAGGATAGAAGGATCATACCTCAAGATCATAAAAGCCATGTATGAAAGACCCACACTAATATCATCCTCAGTGGGGAAAAATTGAGAACTTTCTGCCTATGGTCAGGAACACGACAGGGGTGTCCTCTCTCACCACTGTTATTCAACATAATATTGTAAGTCCTAGCCTCAGCAATCAGACCACACAAAGGAATAAATGACATCCAAATTGTCAAAGAAGTAGTCAAACTTTCACTCTTTGCAGATGACATGATACTATATGGAAAACCCAAAAGATTACACTAAAGCCTGCTAGAACTAATCCATGAATTCAGCAAAGTTGCAGGATATAAAGTCAGTGCACAGAAATTGCTTGCACTCTTATACACCAATAACGAAGTAAAGAAAGAGAAATTAAGGAGTCAGTCCCATTTACAATTGCATAAAAACCATAAAACTTCTAGGAATAAACATATCCAAAGAGGTGAAACATCTATACACTGAGAACTGTAGAAAACTTATGAAAGAAATTGAAGAAGGCACAAAATTGGATAAAAATATTCTATGCTCATATATGGGAAGAACAAATATTATAGAAATGTCAGTACCGCCCAAAGCAATCTACATATTCAATGCAATACCTATAAAAATAAGACCTGCATTCATCACAGAGCTAGAAGAATCCTAAAATTTGTATGGAATCAGAAAAGACCCAATTAGACAAAGCAATCCTGAAAAGAAAACCAAACCTGGAGGCCTCTCAATCCTGGACTTCAAGATGTATTGCAAAGCATAATGGTCAAGACAGTATGGTGATGG
This sequence comes from Suricata suricatta, assembly GCF_006229205.1. NCBI lineage: Eukaryota > Metazoa > Chordata > Mammalia > Carnivora > Herpestidae > Suricata > Suricata suricatta. The sequence continues at coordinate 102,068,425 of NC_043700.1, read as the reverse complement.
CACAAAAACAGACACTCAGATCAATGAACCAGAATATAGAACCCAGAAATGGACCCACATATGTATGTCCCACTTATCTTTGACAGAGCAGGAAGGAACATCCATTGGAATAAAGACAGTCTCTTTAGCAAACGATGCTGGAGAAACTAGAAAGCAACATCCAGAAAAATGAACCTGGACCACTTTCTTACACAAGAAGATGTGGTATATACAAATATATACATACATACACACAAAATGGAGTATTACTCGGCAATCAAAAGGAATGGTATCTTGCCATTTGCAACTACATAGATAGAACTAGAATTTATTTTGCTAAGCAGAATTAGCCAGAGAAAGGCAAATATCATATGGCTTAACTCATATGAAGAATTTAAGATATAAAACAAATGGACATAATGGAAAGTAAGCAAAAATAATACAAAAACAGGGAGGGGGACAAAACATAAGAGACTCCTAAGTACAGAGAACAAACTAAGCATTGTTGCAGGTGTTGTGGAGGGGATGGGCTAAATGGGTAAGAGGTGTTAGGGAGGACACTTGTTGAGATGAGCTCTGGGTGTTATACATAGGGGATGAATCACTGGAATCCACTTCTGAAATCAGAGCACTGTATGCTAACTTTTATGTAAATTTAAAAAATATATGTATATATATGTGTGTATACATATATATACACATATACACACACACACATATATATGTGTATATATATATGTGTGTATATATATATATATATATATATATATATATATATATTTGTGATTCATGGGAAAGTGCCAAAATATCATCATTAACAGGAGTTTGGAGAAAGTTGATTCCATTCCTTGTGGATGACTTTGTGGAGTCCAAGATCTTAGTGGAGGAAATAGAGCCTGAAAATGTGACTCAAATGCTGCAATCTCATGAAAAAACTTGAATGGATAAGTCAAGGAAGCGGTTTCTTGAAGTAGCACTTCAAGATGCTGGTGAAGATTCTGTAAAGATTGTTGAAATAACAACAAAGGATTGAAGTATTGCATACACTTAGTTGGTAAAGCAGCAGTAGCGTTGACAATATTGACTCCAATTTTTAAACAACTTCTACCTTGGGTAAAAATGCTACTAAAAAATGATGCACAGCATCACATACTATAGAGAAATCATGGGAAAGAAAAAGGTCAACTTTTTTTTACCTTATTACAAGAAACTGTCACAACCACCCCAATCTTCAGTAATCACCACCCTCATCATGCAGCAGCCATCAACACTGAGGCAAGACCCTCCATCAGGAAAAAAAAAAATTATAACTCCCTGAAAGCTCACATGATGGTTAGCAATCTTCAGCTACAAATAATTTTTAAAATAAGGTATATATATTTTTATTGAACACAATAGGTTATAGCCTAGTGTAAACATTCATGTGGTGGGAAACCAAGACTTTTTTTCTCTCCCTTTATTGCAATATTCATTTTTTATGGTGGTTTGGAACCTAACCCACAGTATCTCCAAGGTATGCCTATATAAAAGTATTTTTTAATGGCAACATGGAAGCTGAAGATAGTTCAAAGAGAAGTAATGGTAAGAACAAGAATTCATAAGGAATCTGTAAGGAGGAAGTTCTTAATAGATATGTTGGTATAAAATAGAATTATTCTTCCAGATGCTTTATCAAGTGCAACAATAGAAAGACATTGCAAAAGTACATTTTAAAAATACTTTTCATGTAGGTAAAATTCTAGCTTATAGTTAATTTCATAAATTTATACTTTATAAAATTGAACTAAAATAAAGTCTTACCTGTGGCTTTTTCTTACTTGCCTTACTGTCATTTACCTTTCATATTCTTTTAAGTTCGACTCTCTCTTTCTCTTTTAAATAGACATTTTCTTAATAAATTCAATATTATTATTAAAAAGAACAGTTGTTACCACTGCCTTATTTTCTTACCACTCAGCAGCCACTTTTTTGCACAATTATTTCATTCCAAAGATCCTTCAAATATGAATATTTAATAATTTTGTAGTTCTCACACACTAACATACAGTATGCAACAGTTAAAACATACTTTATATTTTATTCATTATTGCAAGATATTGAGAGGAAACAGCTAAGGCCAAAGCTGGTTATATTTCTTTGAGGGAGGAGTGAGGCCGGAGCTGTTCCTCCCTCCTTGAGGGAGGAGTTAATCATTAAATAATTGATTTTTTAAATTATTATTTAAATCCTGATCACACATTGAGAAGATTAATAATTGAGTCAGTTTTAGAATGTCAGTTTACTTGTCACATTTGTTTGGTATTCAGGAATACCAAAGGTGTGGAAATAAGAGACCTAAGACTTATGAATGAAGATCCTAGTCATTAACAATTACACCTGGGTTGGCTTACTCATCTATACAGTGTGTTGAATAGTATTTACCTTGTATTTGACTTGTCCTCAGGCTCTGTTAATGCATATAATATGCTTTGAGTTGTAGGTTAAGCGTTTTATATACATATCCTTTAAAAACTTAATATGTGAATTTTGGCTTCCAAATCAACCACCACCAGACACGTTTATCAGGAAAGTGTTGTCAATCCAAATGGCCTATAATTCTGTCCAATAAGGTATTGGATTTCAAAATGTATCATATGTACTTAATATAGCAAAACATATAAAATTTAAAAAATATATACTGATAGTGCAAATTACTTAATACTCAGTGAATGCATAGGAAACATTTGAGACTATTTTTCACTCTGCTTTTAATATACTTTAATAATCCTTACTAACAATTAGGATTCCAGAGTGCCTGGGTGGCTCAGTCAGTTAAGTACTCTGAGTTGATTTTGGCTCAGGTCATGATCTCATGGCTCAGTGGTTCGAGTCCCACATTGGGACTCTGTGCTGTCAGCACAGAGCCTGTTTGGGATTCTCTCTCTCTTCCACTCACTCTCTCTCTAAAAATAAATAAACTTTAAAAAACTTAGAAATGCCATTACATTTCACCACTAAAAAAGTTTATCCCAAATTTCAAAAAATACAACTCTATATACAGATCATTATGAATATAAAGACATTAAAATTATTTGTATAATAGATATCATTAATGAATGAAAATATGAAGATTTACAAAAAGTGAGCTGTTTAAGACTTTGTATTACAAAAAACTCAGTTATCTGTATCTGGAAAAATCATTGATTTTTTTTCTCAGTAATTTTATTTATTTATTTTTTAATAGTTTATTGCCAATTTGGTTTCCATATAACACCCATGCCTCCCTCCATGACCATCACCCCCTTCCACTTTCCTCCTCCCTCAGTTTGTTTTCAGTATTCAAGAGTCTCTAATGATTTATCTCCCTCCCTCTCCTTCTTTTCCCCCCTCCCCTTCCCATGGTCCCTTGTTATGTTTCTCCTATTAGACCTATGAGTGAAAACAAATGGTATCTGTCCTCCTTTTTCTGACTTATTTCGCTTAGCATGACACCCCCATGGTCCATCCACTTTGCTACAAATGGCCATATTTCATTCTTTATCCTTGCCATGTAGTATTCCATTGTGTATATATACCACATCTTCTTTATCCATTCATTGGTTGATGGACATTTAGGCTCTTTCCAATATTTGGCTATTGTAGGAAGTGCTGCTATAAACATTGGGGTACATGTGCTCCTATGCATCAGCACTCCTGTATTCCTTGGTTAGATCCCCAGCAGTGCTATTGCTGGGTCATAGGAGAGTTCTATTGATAGTTTTTTGAGGAAACTCCAGACTGTTTTCCAGAGCAGCTGTAGCAGTTTACATTCCCACCAACAACACAGGAGGGTGCCCTTTCCTCCACACCCTCGCCAGCATCTATAGCTTCTTGATTTGTTCATTTTAGCCACTCTGACTGGTGTGAGGTGATATCTCAGTGTGGTTTTGATTTGTGTTTCCCTGATGATGAGTGACGCTGAGCATCGTTCATGTGCCTGTTTGCCATCTGGGTGTCCTCTTTGGAGAAGTGCATATTCATGTCTTCTTCCCATTTCTTCACTGGATTATTTGTTTTCGAGTGTGGAGTTTGGTGAGTTTCTTGTAAATTTTGGATACTAGTTCTTAATCTGATATGCCATTTGCAACTATCTTTTCTCTTTTCCCATTCTTTCAGTTGCCTGTTGGTTTTTTTGTTTGTATGTTTGTTTGTTTGTTTGTTTCCTTTGCATTGCAGAAGCTTTTAATCTTGATGCGGTCCCAATAGTTAATTTTTGTTCCTGATTCCCTTACCTTTGGGGATGTGTCAAGGAGGAAATTGCTGCGATTGAGGTCAAGGAGGCTATTTCCTGCTTTCTCCTCTAGGGTTTTTATGGGTTCCTGTCTCACATTCAGGTCCTTTATCCATTTTGAGTTTAGTTTTGTGAATGGTGTAAGAAAGTGGTCTAGTTTCATTTTTCTGCATGTTGCTGTCCAGTTCTCCCAGCGCCATCTGTTAAAGAGGCTGTCTTTTTTCCATTAGATACTCTTTTCTTCTATGTCAAAGATTAATTGGCCATACACTTGTGGGTCCAGTTCTGGGCTCTCTATTCTATTCCATTGGTCTATGTGTCTTTTTTTGTGCTAATACCATACTGTCTTGATGACTACAGCTTTGTAGTAGAGGCTAATGTCTGAGATTGTGGTGCCTCCCGTTTTGGTTTTCTTCTTCAATATTACTTTGGCTATTTGTGTTTTTGTGGTTCCACATGAATTTTAAGATAGTTTGTTCTAGCTTTGAGAAGAATGCTGGTGAAAAACTTTGGTTTCTAAAATAAAATTAAGAGCTAATTTCGTTAGGTTACTCTGACCACTGACAGGATACTATTTAAAAGATTATCCTGTCGATAGATGCAGAAAAAGCATTTGACAAAATACAACATCGCTTCTTTTTTTTATTTATTTTTATTTATTTTTAATGTTTTATTTATTTTATTACAGTGAGAGACAGAGCATGAGAGGGGGAGGGTCAGAAAGAGAAGGAGACACAGAACCGGAAGCAGGCTCCAGGCTCTGAGCTAGCAGTCAGCACAGAGCCCGACGCGGGGCTCGAACCCACGAACGTGAGATCTGACCTGAGCCAAAGCTGGAGGCTTAACCGACTGAGCCACTTAGGTGCCCCACAACATCGCTTCTTAATAAAAACCCTGAAGAAAGTCGGGATAGAAGGAACTTACTTAAACATTATAAAAGCCATTTATGAAAAGCCCACAGATAATGTTATCCAAAATGGGGAAAAACTGGGAGCTTTCTCCCTGAAAACAGGGACAAAACAGGGATGTCCACTCTCACCACTGTTGTTTAACATAGTGCTGGAAGTCCTAGCATCAGCAATCAGACAACAAAAGGAAATAAAGCCATCAGAATCGGCAAAGAAGAAGTCAAACTCTCACTTTTCGCAGATGACATGATAGTCTACATGGAAAACCTGATCAACTCCACCAGAAGTCTTTGAGAACTGATCAATGAATTCAGTAAAGTTGCAGGGTTCAAAATCAATGTACAGAAATCAGTTGCATTCTTATACACCAAAATGAAGCAACAGAAAGAGAAACCAAAAAACTGATCCCATTCACAATTGCACGAAAAATCATAAAATACCTAGGAATAAACCCTAACCAAATATGTAAAAGACCTGTTTGCTGAAAACTAAAGAAGACTTATGAAGGAAATTAAAGAAGACACAAAGAAATGGAAAAACATTCCATCCTCATGGATCAGAAGAATAAACATTGTTAAAATGTCATTATTACCCAAAGCAATCTACACATTCAATGCAATCCCCATTAAAGTTGCATCAGCATTCTTCTCAAAGCTGGAACAATTATCTTAAAATCTGTATGGAACCACAAAAGACCCCGAATAGCCAAAGTAATATTGAAGAAGAAAACCAAAGTGAGAAGCCTCTACTACAAAGCTGTCATCATCAAGACAGTATGATATTGGTACAAAAACAAACACATGGACCAATGGAATAGAATAGAGAGCCCAGAACTGGACCCACAAGTGTATGGCCAATTAATCTTTGACAAAGCAGGAAAGAGTATCCAATGGAAAAAAGACAGCCTCTTCAACAAGTGGTGTTGGGAGAGCTGGACAACAACACGTGGAAGAATGGAATTAGACCACTTTCTTACACCATTCACAAAACTAAACTCAAAATGGATAAAGGACCTGAATGTGAGACAGGAACCCATAAAAACCCTAGAGGAGAAAGCAGGAAATAGCCTCCTTGACCTCAATCGCAGCAATTTCCTCCTTGACACATCCCCAAAGGTAAGGGAATCAGGAACAAAAATTAACTATTGGGACCTCATCAAGATTAAAAGCTTCTGCAATGCAAAGGAAACAATAAAAAAAAAAAACTAATAGGCAACTGATAGAATGGGAAAAGATAGTTGCAAATGACATATCAGATAAAGGACTAGTATCCAAAATCTACAAGAAACTCACTAAACTCCATACCTGAAAAACGAATAATCCAGTGAAGAAATGGGCAGAAGATCTGAACAAACACTTCTCCAAAGAGGACTTCCAGATGGCCTACAGACACATGAATGATGCTCAGCGTCACTCATCATCAGGGAAACACAAATCAAAACCACACTGAGATACCACCTCACACAGGTCAGAATGGCTAAAATGAACAAATCAAGAGACTCTAGATGCTGGCGAAGGTGTGGAGAAACGGGCACCCTCCTACACTGTTGGTGGCAATGTAAACTGGTGCAGCCGCTCTGGAAAACAGTGTGGAGGTTCCTCAAAAAACTATCAATAGAACTCCCCTATGACCCAGCAATAGCACTGCTAGGAATTTACCCAAAGGATACAGAAGTGCTGATGCATAGGATCACATGTACCCCATTGTTCATAGCGGCACTTTCTACAATAGCCAAATCATGGAAAGAGCCTAAATGTCCATCACCTGATGAATGGATCAAGAAGATGTGGTATATGTATATATATACAATGGAGTACTACATGGCAAGGATAAGAATGAAATATGGCCATTTGTAGCAAAGTGGATGGATCTTGAGGGTGTCATGCTAAGTGAAATAAGTCAGGTGGAGAAGGACAGATACCATATGTTTGCACTCATAGGTCTAACAGGAGAGGACCATAGGGAGGCGAAGGGGGAAAGAGAGTTGGGGAGAGAGAGGGATACAAATCATGAGAGACTGTTGAATACTGAAAATAAACCGAGGGCTGAAGGGGAAGGGGGTAGGGGGAAGGGGATGATGGTCTTGGAGGGGGCACATGTGGGGAGAAGCACTGGGTGTTATATGGAAACCAATTTGACAATAAACTATTATAGAAAAAGAATAAAAAATATTTTAATAAAAAAGATTATTACTAGTTCTGGGCCTACAGAACACGGGAAGATATATAGAAAATTGGTCAGATTTGAAGAAAAGTAATGATGTCTGTATTTTGAGTAAAAAAAAAAACTAACATTTATTCACTTTTGAGAGAGATAGAGTGTAAGTGGATAGGGGCAGAGAGAGCGGGAGACACAGAATCCGAAGCAGGCTCTAGGCTCTGAGCTGTCCACATAGAGCCCGACATGGGGCTGGAACGCACGAGCAGTGATATTAATACCTTAGCTGAAGTTGGACACTTAGCCAACAGTTCCACCCAGGTGCCTTTGAAATTTAATTTCTGAATAGGGTGGCATCACCAATTACAGAAAAAGAACAAAAAAAAACCCAAAAAACAAAAAAACAAAAAAAATGGAAGAAAGCTTATTTATGGAGTCCTATAGTGAATATTCATGACCTATTTACTCTCAAATATATGCACCTGAGTGGTTTTCATTTTTGGTATGAGAAGAAATTATTAGAATTTTATCACATCTATATTTGTCTTATCCCATTATTCTTTCCATTATTATCTAGATATGCATATCAAATTAACATATAGCCATATGATTTGTAAATAACTAATCATATACTCAAAAGTAACTTAATTTTTAACCAGTAAAGTTATAAAGTTAGTTTAACTAGTAAAGATCATTGCTTTGAGAAATCCCTTTCAAATACCATACCACCCAGTGCACAGCAAGTTGAAGGGAACTCTAAAAATATGTTGGTTGGTCAGGAATTAAACTGAATTTAATTAACAAAGATGATAGAGAAATAATTTAAGTCTCTGGAAATAGGTACATATTTCTTCAATTTTAATGAAATCATAAATATTTTATAGTATATAAAATATTATATTAACTGAAAAGATTGAATGTATATGATAATATTTCTGGTGAGTTTTCTTTTTTGTTTTTTTTTAATGAGAAGTTTGACCAGTTTCATTTTCTAAAAATGACTTATTTGTGATAATGCCAAAATTTTCTTCTATCTACTGATAGAAAAATCAGGACAACTTTTGAGGTTTTTCTTCTTCTGCAAACCTTTTTTTAAATTCTAAAATATGATTAAAATGCTACTATACAGTCTAAATCATTTTTTAATTTTTTTAAATATGTTTATTTATTTTGAACTGATAAGAACAGATAACTAAAAGGCCATGAAGTGATGTATTTATTTTGAGGGAAAGTGAGAGAGAGAGAGAGAGAGCAGGGGAGGAGCAGAGAGAGAAAGAGAGAAAGTGAGAAAGAGAAAGAGAAAGAGAGAGAGAGAGAGAAGATCCCAAGCAGGCTCCACATTGTCAGCACAGAGCCTGATGTGGGGTTTGAATTCATGAACTGTGATATCATGACCTGAGCTGAAACCAAGAGTTGAAGGCTTAACTGACTGAGTCACACAGGCACCCCTTCTGATTCTTTTTAAAATCCATGTTTTTATGTCTATTTCCTCCTGAGGTAAAGCTATTTAGTTTTTATCAAGTGCTAGATCTTCGCAGAATTTTCAGGTATTGCCTTGGAGACCTTAAAAGAGTCATAGATAGGTTCACTAAGGTTGAATTTAGATTTTTCCTAACTCATCAGCTGATCATTCTCATTATACTTAGGTTCGTTTTCTTCTATGAATATTCTTATTTGGTAGTTTTCATATATATTTTATGAAGTTTTAGTGATTATATAGTATTTTAATGTATGTATTATATTTGAGGGGTAGCTACCTTCTTTACTGCTGAGAAGTCGCTTTTGAAATCACAAAGGATACTTTTGATAGTCATAAATATGATATTTATTACTTACAATATTTAAAGATTATATTGTTGGAAGAAAAATAGAAAAATTTGGATATATTTTATTTCAAATAGATTTTTCATTTGGGGTAAATAGAAGACTATAAAAGTTAAATTTACTTATGGGGAAAATTGAGGAAAGTATTGTACTGATAAAATTTGACTTTATATTTTAAGGCACACATTATGTTGCAAGATGTGCATATTTTATGGGCTCAATCATGACTTCAGGGCAGGAGCCACTCTTTCAATGGACATGAAGACTGAAATCATAAAATGTCATTGGGATTACATTTTTTCTTTTTCTCCCTTTTCCTCCTTCTAAGGAAAAACTGAAAAAAAAAAGATATTTGTGAAACACCCCAACAAATGCTATTTCTAGATGATTTGCATTATGCAAAAATAATGAAACTCTTTCCATATAGAAACAAATTATAGTTATACTAAGTACACTTTGTGCCTTATTCTGTTTTTCTTCTAAGTCAAAAATATTGGTGTGAAAGTTCACTAGGTCTTTGAGAAGTTATAAAACTGCATGGCATTCATTAGAGAATTTTATGTTAGGATTTAGACTACCATTTAGGATTCACAGTTTAGACCAATCCATAGATGACTAGATTGCCCTTCACATAGCATTTTCATGGGGTGATAGCAATCTTTGTATGCTTCTAACATGTTCATAGATACTGCACCAAAGATCATTTTGTAAAACTGATATGAATTGTTAAATCTTGACTCCTAGAATGAATGTTTAATATTTCTTATTAGCAGTGTCAATAGGAAAGGGTTGATAATTTACTGCTTGCTTCAAGCCTATCAAGCTTTCCTAATTAATAGTGTCACTTTTTGGCAAGAGCAGTCTTATTCATAAATCTTACCTAGTTTCCTATGAAAAGCCTACTAATATACATCACTTCAATACATCACAAATCCTATTCTCCTTTTCCGAGTCCAGAAAAGTTTCTAGGTATTTTTCATGAGGGTGTCTATTGTGCAACTAAGTTTCATACTTAGATGCATCATAATGAACTCTTCTCAGATCTTTAACAATGTCCATTTCTGAGATTCTGTCACAGAACGTGTTTCTTCCTCAAGGGAATTTGTAAAGAGGACTTTTGGAACAAGTACAGTGTTTGACATCCTTTAGGTTAATACAAAAATGGGTAGAAATTTCCAGAGCTAAAAGCTGCATTCAAGCTGAACAAGAATTAGGAACATAGGAAATTATAGTTTTGTGACTCTTGTTAAAGACACTGTTGTTCCTTTAGCATTTGCTTATCCAAATTAAGAAACTTTCTCTTAAGACAGAAATGTCATAAAGTATTTGTTTATCTAGAGCATTTATCTTTTCTCTCTACTTAAACCATCTGAAATTCAAAAACTCACAGTGAGTATTCTTTCATGGCAATTACAGTTGTTTGCATAAGTTCAATGAGAATCTGTTCATTTTATAGTAGGACACCATTGGAAATACTGGTTATTTTACCAAGGCTTTGACTGGAATGTCCTATTTGAGAGTCATGCATAGGCTCAGAGATGACCTGACAGCTAACTAAGGTTGACTTTATGGAACATGAAGCATAAAGCCTCGTGGAAATGTTGGCTGGATACCCTGTTCACAGAGTTCCCAGCAGCCTCCCCAGGTGAGTAAAGAAGGTCACTTCCTGGCAGGTGCAGGAACCTCAGCATATGTTGGGAACCTCAGGAAGAGGAACTGGCCCAATTTAACAGGTATTGCAGGCCTGTTTAATGGAAAGTGCTTGGCTTGGCTTCTGGCCCAGAGTGGCTACTAAAAGTTCAACCTGGAGATTCCTTGTAAAAAGGACCCAGCAAAGCAAGCTTTATAAAATCCTTATAGACAATCTTTATTCTTGCTGAACTTATGTAAATAATTAGGCCACGGTTGTTAAGACTGGACTTGTTCCACGAATGCATTGGTCTCGATTTGGCTAGCTCTGATAATGGAGGTTTTTTAGAGAGAAAAACTATGTTTCAGCAATGCATTACTGTAAATGTAATTCTAGTTCTGAGTGTCTTTGAATATTTGTTGTTGGATCTCAGGCTTGTTAGTCTGTGAGCATGATATTTAAAAATGGGGGTGAGCCCCTATTAAAGTTTCAGGCATCGCTCTGGAGTTAAGTAGGCCAGCTCTGAAGAACCCTCAACCTGGTGAGGTGATCCAGATCCAGTCGATCGGCTTAAACTGACCCTCAAAAAGACTCTGACTCCAGGGATCTCCAGCCCTGCTCCAGCCACACCCCAGAAGCTGGCTGGTCTAGCACGGCAGAAGCCTGAGGAGTCACTGGTCCCATAAGATAAACTATCCTGTCTCTTTGCCATCGGACTGGTAAACGTTGCCCCAGAAAGCTGGGGAAGCAGCAAAAGGTTCCTGACTGCGCTAACCTTCCTCTTACGGATAGGATGTTCTGTTGGTATTAACTGCCTCTAATCTGGGCATGGGATTTCAACACGGCAGAAGATAAGGGGAGCCTACACCTCTACCGCCAGACTCTAATGGGGGGTCTGCGAGTGGCTGCTAGACAACCCACCAATTTGGCTAAGGTTAGTAATGTAGAAAGAACCATGGAGGCGTGTTGCACTTATACACCCAAGGGAATCCTGAAAAATGAGGAGACAAATTGGCTGTCATTCTTACTTTTGTAAACCAGGCAGCGCCAGATATTAGAAACCCTAAAAGAGACCCTTACCAAATTAACCACGGGTATTGGTGGAAATTGGGTAATTCTCCTTCCCTATGCCCTTTACAGGGTAAGAAATTCCCCTTACACCAAGAAGGGCTATGCCAGGCTTTTAGGGAACAATGGTAACTCAGCTGACCCAGGATTGGGTCAGTTACAAGACAGAAGGTGAAATGTAAGGACACAGGTCTGAAACTGACTCCATTAGACAATAGAAGGGCACACATTGCCCAAGGCAGGAGGGACCACCCTTGTAACACCCAATCAGGAAAGGCCAGCTAACCTTCTTAGTATTTCTAACGGCAGGCCTAGAAGGCTAGTCATGCCCTAAGTGAGGGTCCTGGGTCTACTCTGTAATTGGTTAATTACAACCCTAAATGTTGTTCTTGGGTCCCACCAAAAGTAATGAATACTCTAGGCATTGTGAATGGTTAAACCTGCTGTCAATAATATTGTATAATAATGATTGGATCACTATACCTGTCTCACAATTTCCTGTAACTCCCCCTCCCCAAACCCATAAAGGCCCTACCCCACCTTTGTTCTGGGCTCTCCACATGGATCCACTGTGCTGGTAAAGTCTGTGAGCCCGAGTTTAGGTCCGGCGAGCCTAAACCCGTAATAAAGCCCTTTGCTTTTGCATGTGTTAAAAAAAAAAAAAAAAAAAAAAAAGGTTTCATACTTAGAAGCAAGAATTAGAAATCTATCACTCAATGAATTAATTAATTTTTAGTATCTACTTGCACTGCAGACAGCAAAGGGAAATTTGGAAGACCCAAGTAATATATGATCTAACTGGCAAACATTGCAAAAATCCAGTTAAGGAGAAAATATCTGTCAATAAACAATTTGCAATGTAAGTATGGCAAATAGTTGATCATAAATAATGGTCAAAATATGTGGAAAAATACAAATATTTAAACATATAAATGGCATAGCTGTGAGGTAGATCTTATTAAAGTATTTAACAAAGTTTAGCCCATTGATTTCACAATTTTATATATCTAGTAAATATTTATTAATCAGAATTGAATCCTTACCCCTACTGCCTTAATGGTCTAGGATTTGCAGAGTGCCCTATTTTATACCATTATGTTTTAGGGACACAGGGAAAATTACATATGCCTGGCAATTGAATATGCTGAAAACAGATTTGCTAATCAGATATGACAATATTTCAAATGCATTCACTTGACATTTACCCTGCAGGCCTATAACATACAGCTTTCCCAGGTGAATGACATTCAGAATGTAATTGGTCCTTGAATTTTCTGAGCTAATTTTATTGTTAAATGTGGCTAAATGAACAGCATCACACAGAAATAAAGGTATTTTTGCAAGTTCCACTTTAAGTTGTATTAGATGAATATATAAATAAAACCATTGTCTTTGTAGGCAACTTAGCCTTTGAATTTCTATACTTAAATCTGCAAATTAAAACTATTTTGAAACCCTATAGTATCCTTCTTTCCATTAGAAATAAGCCTGAAGGCTGCCAAGTGATTGGAACATCTAATATGACTAATAAATAATAGATGTTCCTATTGACTATGGTTAATGTGGACCTAGTAGCCCTTCAGGATATGGAAAAAAAACATTCAATTATTAATTTTAAAATTACATTCAAGAAATAAACAATCTTTTCAATTTAATCAGTAAATTTTAGAAGATCTGTTGTAAAAAGATTGTATTATTTTCTAATTTTTTAAAAATGTTTGACTCAAGTTATTATCTTCTTGCCTATAAATCTGGGATTTCCTAAGTACTATATATTCTCTGTCCCTTGCAGTGATATCATTTAAATTTAGAATTTTACACATTATAAGCATGTAGGTATTATATATATCTTTATGTTGGGGATCTTTGCATTTTGTATGGTCAGAAAGTTTAATTACTTCTTCCTGAGCTGGAGATTTTGGAATTAAGAAAAAGGTTACAATTTACTTCTTTGTGATTTTGAAGTTTGATTTGCAGAGTACTCTATATTTTAGATACCTGTGTATATATAAGTAAGAACTAGTTAATATTATGCTCAAGCTGTGTGACTGGAAAAAAACCATTTATTTTGTAATTACCATACATTTTTTTAAATGAGGCAAATAGTCCCATGGCACTCACCACTACCACCTTGTAATTTGCAGGCTTAGATACTTTCACTGGCTCTCCTTGCACATACAATTAATTCCTTGTGATTGTCTATATCCTCACTGTAGTCTCTGTATTCCCAGGTTCATTTATTACTAAAATTCTGCACTTCATCCCCAACAGTAATGGTTTTTATTCTTCAAAGGGCCTGCTTTTCTCTTAAGTATCACAGCATCCCTTTTCTGTTGTTCACATGCCAAAATGCAAGTTCCTCTTTTATTTCATAATAACTATTTGCCCCTTACTCAGTTCCAGACACTACTCTAAGTGCTTTATGTTTGTTAAGTCATGTAATCCCAAAGAAACCGATGAAATAATTACTACCCCTTTCATGTATGGGTAAGAAAACGAGGCACAGTGGGGGTAAAGCAGTAGTTGGTAGTCACCCAGTAGGTTAGTGGCTGTCTTTGTTTGTGCTTCTACAACAAAAATACGATAGACTGGGGTCTTAATCAACATTTATTTTTCTGGAGGGGGAAGTTCAAGGTTAAGGTGCAAGTAGACTGCCCAGCTGGTGAGAGCCCAGCTCATGGTTCATAGATGTCCATCTTATTATGTCCACACATGGCAGAAAGAAAGGGCAAGAAAGTTTTCGGGGGTCTCCTTTATGAGGATGCTAAGCCTATCTACTTTTGTGATCGAATAAACTGCTAAAGACCAGATTTCCTAATGCCCTCGTATTGGAGAGTTTTGATTGCAATGTATGCATTTTGGAGGGACACAAATATTAAGTCCATAACAGTGGCACAATTAATGTTTGTACCCAAAATAAACTTTCAGAATCTAAGTTTTCAACTACTACTGAATCTGTAACCACTTGCTCCAGCTTAAGAGTAATGTTTTTAGTAAGTATTCTAATTCCTTAGGGGGGAAAAACGTGCTTCTCCTTTTTCTTTGGTATCTATATCCTCTAGATTTCTGTTTTTCTGGGACACCTGAGTGGCTCAGTCAGTTAAGCTCAGATCATGGTCTTGTAGTTCCTGAATTTGCACCCCGGGTTGGGCTCTATACTGACAGCTCAGAGCCTGGAGCCTGCTACAGATTCTGAGCCTCCCCCCTATCTCTCTGTCTCTCCCCAGCTTGAACTTTGTCTCTCTCTCAAAAATAATAAACATAAAATTTTTAAAAAATATTTCTATTTTTGTTCATATAACACCTAAGATTTTATTATAATATGTGTATGTGAAATAAGCTAGTCAAATACTTACACCTCTTTTGAAATCAAATATTAACAACATTTAAAAGTTGAAAATTATTTCTGGACTATTTCCCCTACCCACAAATATTCCTTTACCTCTACCATTTTTTTTAATAAAACAGCTTTATAAAGCTGCTTAAATAAAACTGAATATAGAATAAAAGCAGAGGAAATAGTGGTTAAAAATCATTATTAGATAAAAAGTCTTCAAAAGTGATATTCTTGTTATTTAATCATGAAAGCATTAGTAATAGGAAAGTTACAAAATGAAGACTGAAATATTTCCTTGCCTTTGATCAAAATTGCAGCTTTGACTAAATTCACATGTATATATCTTTATATTTGTTCATTTGTCTGTTTTTTGTAATTTTATATTCAGTACATAATTTCTAGTTTTTCTCCTAAACTCTGTAAAATAGGGCAGATTGCTTCTCCAGATTTTTTAAAGACTTATTATTTATTTATTTATTTATTTTTGCTTCAAATAAGGATCAGCTTGCATTTCTTGAAATTACTAAAAGTGACAGATTTTGGTACAAGGAATGGTTGATGGTTGACCACAGATTGTTTTTTCAATTGGTATATGATAGTGGTTATTTGGCTGCCGTTGGGGCTGAGAGCAATTAAAAATCCAGCAAGTATTACATAATTAGAATTCGGCAACATATAGCAGGCAGTAAAATTTTTTAAAAATAATTTATTGTCAGATTAGTTTCCATACAACACCCAATGCTCTTCCCCACAGGTGCCCTCCTCCATCACCACCACATCTTTTCCCCCCTCCCCCTTCTCCTTCAACCCTCAGTTCGTTTACAGTATTCAATAGTCTCTCAAGTTTTGCGCCCCTCTCCCCAACTCTTTTTCCCTCTTCCCTTCCCCCTCGTCCTCCATTAGGTTTCTCCTGTTCTCCTGTTAGACTGATGAGTGCAAACATATGGTATCTGTCCTTCTCCGCAGGATTTATTTCGCTTAGCATGACACCCTTGAGGTCCATCCACTTTCCTGCAAATGGCCATATTTCATTCTTTCTCATTGCCATGTAATACTCCATTGTGTATATATACCACGTGTTCTTGATCCACTCATCAGGTGATGGACATTTAGGCTCTTTCCATGATTTGGCTATTGTTGACATTGCTGCTATGAACATTGGGGTACATGAGCCCCTATGCATCAGCACTTCTATATCCCTTGGGTAAATTCCTAGCGGGGCTATTGCTGGGTCATAGGGGAGTTCTATGGATAGTTTTTTGAGGAACCTCCACACTGTTTTCCAGAGCAGCTGCACCAATTTACATTCCCACCAACAGTGTAGAGGGGTGCCCGTCTCTCCACACTCTCACCAGCATCTATAGTCTCTTGATTTGTTCATTTTACCCACTCTGACTGGCGTGAGGTGGTATCTCAGTGTGGTTTTTGATTTGTGTTTCCCTGATGATGAGTGATGTTGAGCATCCAAAACAAACAATTTAATGCATGGTTGTCTGGAGTTAAAGGTCACAGTTAAGGAAAGGCTTTTTATTTTATTAGTTCTTACTGTTTACCTCCCACCATTTTTTTTCAGTCCCTCTGCTCCACTTTCTGGTCATGTTTGGATTATATAAATATTTTCTAGTATTCAATTTTAATTTATCTATTGGGTTTTAGACCCATCTCTTTGTATTTTTTTGTGTGTGTTATTGATGTAGATTGGTCTATTTAATTCTTCATTGTTTACCTAGAATTTATATTTGCCATTGCAAATAAATATATAAACCTACAAACATGCAAGCTTGTTTAATCCCCCCACTTTATGTTATAGTTGACATATATACATCTATATGCAGTTTTTTAAGTTTTTATTTATTTTTGAGAGAAAGAGCACAAACGCGGAAGGGCAGAAAGAGAGGAAGACACAGAGTCTGAAGCAGGCTACGGGTTCTGAGCTGTCAGCACAGAGCCGAATGTGGGCCTTGAATCCATGAACCAATGACATGAGCTGAAGTTGGATGCTTCCCTGACTGACCCACCCAGGTGCCCCATTACCAGTAATATATGTATTTTAAAAAAACTTAATAGAAATACAGTATTTTGTGTTTATATTTGTCATTTTTGTTGCTGTACATTCCTGAGGTTTCAGTTCCTTCTCTAATCATTTTTTCTTGAAGCCTAAAGAATTTAGGTTAGCTTTTTTTGAGAGAAGGTCTGCTGTTGACAAATTCTCTTAGTTTTTATGCTTCTGAAAATGTCCTTTATTTACCCTTTCATACCTGAAGAATATAGAATTATTGGTTGCTACTTTTGCTTCTTTATTTCCCCCAACTAGTTAAAGATATTGCTACATTTCATAGTTTCTGACAGGAAACTGCAGTCATTTTTATAATTGCTCACCTATATGTACTGCATCATTTTTTTTTTCTGTCTGCTTTCATCTTTTTTTATCCTTGATTATCAGCAATTTTATAATGATGTGTCTGGGTGAGTGCATTTTGTTTGGGATTTTCTGAGCTTCTTGAAAATTAACTTTTTTCTCTAAATTTGCAAAGTTTTGAGCCACTATTTCTTCAAATATTATTCTGAACCAGTTTTCTGCTCTCCAGCTAGGACACCAGTGTAAATATTGCACCTTTTGATACTGTTCTACAATCTGGTCTGATGCTGTTTTTCTTCTATTTTGTCTTTTCAGTTTTTCTTCTCTCTATTGTTATGATTGGATGGATATTTCTCTATGTAAAAATTCACTGTTGCTTCCTTTTTGAGTTGACTATTAAGCTTATCTAGCAAATTTATTATTTCAAATATTATATTTTTCAGTTAATTTTTTAAATTTTGTCCTTTTATAGTTTCTGTTCCTCTGCTGAGAACTCCTGTATTTCCATTAATTTCAATATGTACATTTATCTCAAGTTGTTTGATAATAATAACCACTTTAAAGTTTTTATCATCACAGAATTGGTATTTGTTTATTGTATTTTCCTTAGAAAATTATCAAGCTAAGCTGGAAAGATCTGGGCTGCCAGGTGACTAGGTGGCCAATTAAATAAGCCAAAATGAGGGTAATCACTTACTTTAATCCAGTATTTAATCCCTTACTGCAATAGCATAAGCAAGAGGCCAACCAGGAGTATACACTGGCTCCCCCATACTCTATTCTCTCCCACAGAACAGCATCAGGTGAGACTCAGGTGGATTGGTGAGGATCAGGTGAGACTCAGTGAAAGGATTCTTTCACTGCTGAGGGAGTTCCAAATGAATGGTTCATGATCTTTGTAGACATGGGAAGAGGAAAAGAGGGCTTGGAGTGAAAAAGTGAGTCAGAGGAAAGATGTTTTCAAAGCCTACACCTTTGTACTTTACATAAAATCTTAGTAGAGGCACTTGGCTCAGGACTGTCTTCCCCCCAATACACACACACACACACACACACACACACACACACACACACACAAGGAGGTCTCCAGATGGAGGGATCTGGGTTCAGAATGCAGTTCTTTGTAGGACCATGGACTATCACCTCCTGAATCCTTGATGATAACTACTTTCAGAGACTGTTGTGCACAAAGTCTGGTGTGGGGAGGACAGTTTTCCCCAATGAGACCTTCCAGAAAAGACTTCATAATAGGCTAGAGTTGGGCTTGAAAGATCACACCATTTTGTTTTTTTACAGTCTTACAGAAGACAGAAAATAGAAGCAAAGGGAATACTTCCTAACTTACTCTATGAGGCTAGCATTGCCTTAACAAAAAAAGACTTTGAAAGGACAGAAGACTATAAGTTATTATCTCTTATGAATATAGACACAAAAATTTAAAAAAATGTTAGCAAATAAAATTCAAAAAAGTATTGAGAATTATACACCACAAGCAAATGGTATTTATTACAGGTATGCAACACAATTTCAACACATGAAAATCAAAGTAATTCATCACATCAACAGATGAAAGAAGAAAAATCACATGATCATATGAATAGTTGTAGAGAAAGCATGTGACAAACTTTTACACCTACCTGTTCATGATAAAAATTCTCAGTAAACCATAATAGAAAAGATCTTCCACAATTTGGTTAAGAATAGCTAAAATAAAAACTTAATGGGCAGAAACTAGATACTTTTCTCCTAAGATCAGTTACAATACAAGGATGTTCCTTCTCACCACTCCTTTTCAATATCATACTGGAAGTCTTAGAAAATTGGGTATAATAAGAAAAGGATAAAAGATAAACACATTGAGAAGGAAGAAATATTGCCATATTTATTCATAGGTGATAGACTCCTATATGTAGAAATTCCAGAGGAATCAACAAAAGAGCTCCTGGACCTTAAAACCAATTATAGTTGTGTTACAGAATACAAGATTAATATACAAAAGTCTCTTTCCTATATACAAACAGTGAGCAAGTGGAATCTGAAATTAAAATCACCATACCATTTACATTAGCACTGCCCCCAAAATACTTAGGTATAAATTTATCAATGTAAAAGCTCTATATGAGGGAAACTTCAAAACTCTGATGAACAAAATCAAATAACTAAATAAATGTAGAGATATTCCATATTCTTAGATAGGAAGATTCTCAAGGTGTAAGTTCTTCCCAATTTGATCTACAGATTCAATGAATCAGGATCAAAATCACAGCCAGTTTTTTTTTATATTGACAAACTAATTCTAAAGGTATATAATGAGACAAAAGACCTAGAATAGCCAACACAATATTGAAAGAAAACAAATTCAGAATATTGAAACTACACAATTTCAAGATTCTCTATAAAGCTGTAGTAATCAAAACAGTGTTGTATCAGTGAAATAATAAACAACTTAATGGAAAGAATAGAGAGCACAGTAATATACTCATATATTCACATAAGTGTAGTCAACTGGTTATTTGACAAAATAGTACAGGCAGTACAATGGAGCAGAGATCACCTCTTCTACATAATGATGCTGGGATACCTGGACAGCCACATACTAAAAAACAAAACAAAACAAAAGAATCTATACACAAATCTTATACCCTTTCGAAAACTTAGCTCAAAATGGATCATAGATCTAAATGTAGAATGTAAAACTATAAACCTTCTAAAGATAACAGAAAACCTACATGATCTTGGATATGTTAATGAGTTTTTAGATACAGCACCAGGGCGCTGTCAATGAAATCATTTTTAAGTCTTTAATCTGGTCTTCATTAAGTTTCAAGAATTTCTTCTCTGTAAAAGACTCAGTCAGAAGCACAAGAAGATAAGCCATAGACTAGTATAAAATATTTGCAAAACATATTTTATATAAATATTATCCAGAAAAATTCTTAAAACGTAATAGTAAGAAAAGGAACCCAATAACCCAATTAAAATTCAGCACAAGACCTGAGCAGTCATCTCTTCAAAGAACATGTACAGATGACAGAAAGGTATATGAAAATATGCTCATATTGAGCAAATCAAATGCAATGACCTATATTATTAGGTCATCGCAAATGAAAACAGCAATGAGATACCACTGTACACCTGTTACAATATCCAAAATCCAAAGCACTGACAATACCAGATTCTGGAGAGGACGACTTATTAAGTAAGTAAGTAACTTATTATTTAATATATTAAATATGTTTATATTTAATATAAATGTGTGGATATAATGGCAGGATGGCAGTTTTTACAAAACCTCAAAAACATGTTCCTCTTTTCATGAAGTTTCTTTCAGAATCAACCGATCTTCCTCCAGTAGAAACAGCCTTGAGCCCAATTTGGCACTCTTCACTATATGACTGGCCTCTTTCTAAAGCAGTTGATTACACTGGAACCTTTTCTATAACCGAGTGGGCAGTGATGTTCCTCAGGAAAATATGAACTTATTCTGAATTTTCTTTTGCTTTCCATGCCCCCCCCCCGAATTATTGAAGGCATCTGTGGTTGCATTGAATGCCTTTGATTATATCCTAGTAGCCCACCCATACAGCTTCATATTCAGGATCTTATTTCAGAGCAAATGGAAAAAAAAAAAAAAAAGATTTGTTGATGCTGTTGAATATATTACCCCAAAGCACCTAAGCTTCCTATGGATGCCAACACTAAACATAATTCAAAATATGCTCAGATTAGTGATCTGTACATGAGATGATTTTTCTCAGGACCAAAATACACATATTTTGCTCTCTCAGATGCCAAAGTGGGATAGATCCCTTGATTATTATATTTAATAATCTGTTTTCAAAATAAATAGGAAGTTGTACTGTTTGCTGGAGGACAAGTGAAGAAGACTACTGCAATAAAAAGAAGAAAGGAAGCAATAAGGAATGGGAACCTCGAGTGTTTCCTTCATTAATGTACTGGCATAAGGTTAAAGAAATCCTAACTATATGCATTGGGTCTTTTGGGCATTGTCTGTACAGTATGAGACAACCAGTATAATTTATGTACAGGGCACCCATAGCTTAGAGACCATGTCAAGAAGTTTTAGATGTCTCAGGCTAAAAAAATAAATCATTTCACTAAATAGATAGTTGAAGATAAATAAAATGTAACACAGAAGAGAGGAATCATAAATACCATGCTTCAGTAACAAAAAAGTCAAGTAAGTACTGTGCTCCATGTCCTATACCAACATCTCTTTCCTGATGTAATACATATACATGTAGCTGTGTTAACATATATAGATGGATGTATATATATTAAACACACACACACACACACACACACACACATCTTAGTGATAATAGACGTTCTATCTATTTATGTAGTGAATTCGTTTTTGCTTCATATTTGAGTATAAGGAAATAAGAAAGAATGAACCCATCACCCAGAGATATTGTGCTTGGAGATAAACATGGAATTGTTAGTGTGAATATCACTGGGGAATGAAAAAATAGGAAGAAAGGTTTATATTGACATTGTGAAGCCAAATTTTAGATAATTAGGATTTTTTTTTTTGGCTTCCCAATAGAGGACTCATTTTATTTGGGGAATCTATATATGAAAAGAGAACTTGACTCTTTAGGAAACCAAAAATGACTAGATATTTACTTCCCTAGTTGTTTCTCTCAACTCGATTACATAAAAATTACTTATCTATGACCTGTATGCAAGGTTTAGTGATGCAAAGAAGCAGGAACCATGAAAAATGCCATTTGTGGCTAAATGCTGCCATTACTAGAAGCAACCACATGCAGTTTGCATGGGAAACCATAGCATAATTGGTAATAGCATCCAGTGTCCATTTCATTGTTTATAGTGCAAGGTATGCCCTCTGGTGTTGAAGGTTGGCACCTGGTTATCTTCACTAGAAAAGTTTAGTGAGTGATAATTGTCATGGCTCTGGCTGATCAGCTTCTTTTTCCTCTTGCTAACTGTTTCTCCCTCCTCCTAGAAATTCAGTGGATTTTCTAAATTAATGTGTCACTAAAATTATTTTTACTTAGTTTAATGAGAGATTATATTGTTCAAAAATAAGCAACAGACTTTTGAAACAATTTTTATTATTGAATATAGTCTGTATATTTGAGTCATGAGCATCTAATACTCATGACACTAGATAGCTATGTTACTTGCATATAAATTATAAATTTAAAGAGACTTTCTTGGAGCACCTGGGTGGCTCAGTTGGTTAAGCATATGACTTTGGCTCAGGTCATCATTTCTTGGTTGGTAGGTTCGAGCCCGGATCGTGCTCTGTGCTGACATCTCAGAATCTGGAACCTGCTTCTGATTATGCATCTCCCTCTGTCTGTCTGCCCCTCCCCTGATCACACTATCTCTCAAAAATTAATAAAATGTTTAAAAAATAAAAAAGATACTTTCTTTAAAGGTCCATTTTAAAATCCAACAATGTACTTTATTCTAATTTGTAAAATAGTATGTTTGTTTCTATTATGTTTATTCTAAAAAAGAAAAATGACCCAGAAAGAAGTAGAGTCGTGTTACGGAGTTAGGACACTGATGATTAGGTTTTTAGGCTTATAGTTTGGTGACTTCTATTACATTATTTCCTTACTGATGTTCATATCCTTCCTGCATTGGCTTCATGTAGGAAGCCATCAGGCTACCTCTAATTAGGAGACCCAATAACATAATGGCTTAAAAAAAAATAAATTTCTTCTAGAACACTCCTGGAGGGGGCAGTATAAGGCAGTGATGCACTTCTACATTCCTGTGCTCATCCAGGGATCTAGGCTGCTTTCATACTGTTATTTTTCTATTCTCTAGGGCAAGAGTCTGCTACTTTTTCTGTAAAGGAACAAAATATAGACATTTTAGGCTTTACAAGGTAGATGATATCTGGTGCAACTATTCAATTTAGCTGTTGTGGTGGAAAAGTGGCCATAAACTGTGTCATGATTGGGCATGGCTCTGTTCCAATAAAATTTTAAAAGAACAGATAGAGGGAGAAATTTGGCCTGTAGGCTGCAGTTTACCAAACGTTATACTAGGGCACTATTGTAACTTGCATGACATTGGGTCACTCCCATGTCTCCACTGGCAAGGAGGTGAAAGTGTGAGATTGACATACTCTTTTTATAACATCCAGATGTGGAAGTGGCAGATATCACTTTGGTTTACATTCAGTTAGCAAAAGTCTATTCACCGTGTCAAGAAAGGCTAGAATTGGGGCACCTGGGTGGCTCAGTCAGTTAGGCATCCTACTTCGACTCAAGTCAGGATCTCATGGTTCTTGGGTTTGAGCCCCGCATCAGGCTCTGTGCTGACCGCTAGCTCAGAGCCTGGAGCCTGTCTTCAGACCCTGTGACTCCTCTCTCTGACCCTCCCCGGCTCACACTGTCTCTCTCGCTCTCAAAAATAAATAAAAACACTAAATAAAAGAAAGGCTAGAATTGAAAATTGATAGATTAGCTAAGCAGTGGTGTGTCCAGCAGTTACAGACTTGTTTTTGTTTTTTTGTTTCTTTTTATGGAATGAGTAGAGAAAGGATTTTGGTGAAAAACAAGTAATCTCTTTTATAATGACATAGATTTGGTGAGAAAAATGAAGAAAATTGATTAATACAGTATTCTATCATAATTTAGGTAGACAACAAAAAGTGTGCAGATTGACCTCCTAATGTTACAATACAAAATTAGGTTGATTAAGATTTTACCTATCATAAAAAAGGATATCATAGAAGCTATCCTTCATTATTGTTATCTCTGATACACTAAATTAATTCAGTAATTAATTTGAAATTAATTGCTAACTTGGAATGCTTAACAAGTATTTTAGCGGATATAAAATGAGTAGTTTTTAACTATTAGCTGATTTTTTTTCTCGTAGTTTGTATACCTAACACATTCTTAAACAGAAACTATATAATTCACATCCAGTAGAAATTGATAAATGTATCTAACCTGTTTTGTGGTTAATGTATGCCATCTGAAACAGCTGAATGCAAACTGGGTTGATGATACTTTCCAGCTGTCAGTAGTTCACTAGAAAGTGTCATGTTGCCTACAGACATGCCAATACTTTATCAAATATTTTTTCAAAATGCATACATTCTAAATCTATTTCCAGACTTTTCATCAAAAAGACAGTCTAAAAAGGAATTTAGTGAAGTTACTAGAATATACAATGTCCGCTGCTTACATATGCTTGGCTCCATGAACAAAATTAAAATGCTACGACTGTGTAATCATGTAAAAATGAAATATACTATTAGTGTTTTATTCATATGCTAGGATATAATGTGTAAAATTCTTTGGCAATCATTTGTACTGAGACTCTATCTACTCCAAACACTGGACATGTTTTCATGAATACAAGATAATAATAATAGTATTTACTTGCTGCTCTCGAATGCAACTTTTTTAATGAATATAATTTTTTGTCAAATTGGTTTATATACAATACCCAGTGGTCATCCCAACAAGTGCCCATCATCCAGTTTCCCTCTACCTCATCCCCCCATGCACCCTTAGTTTGTTCTCTGTATTTAATAGTCTCTTGTGGTTTGCCTCCCTTCCTCTCTGTTTGTATCTATTTGTTTTCCCCTTCCCTTCCCCCATGGTCTTTTGTTCAGTTTCTCAAGATCTACATATGAATGAAAACATATGATATCTGTCCTTCTGTATTTCAATCAAGATAATACCTTCCAGTTCATCCACGTTGCTGCAAATGGCATGATTCAATTCTTTCTCATTGCCAAGTAGTATTCGATTGAATATATAAACCACATCTTCTTTATCTATTCATCAGTTGATGGACATTTAGGCTCTTTCCATGATTTGGCTATTGTTGAAAGCACTACTGTAAACATTGGGGTACAAGTGCTCCTCTGTGTCAGCACTCCTGTATTCATTGAGCAAATTCCTAGTATTGCTATCACTGAGCCATAGGGTAGCTCTATTTTTAATTTTTTGAGAAATCTCCATACTGTTTTCCAGAGGGGCCATACCAGTTTGCATTTCCACCAGCAGTCAAGAGGGTTCCTATTTCTCCATAGCCTTGCCAGCATCTATAGTTTTCTGATTTGTTCATTTTAGCAACTCAGACCAGTGTGAGGTGGTATCTCAGTGTGGCTTTGATTTGAATTTCCCTGATGATGAGTGATTTTGAGCATCTTTTCATGTGTCTGTTGACCATCTGGATCTCTTCTTTGGAAAAGTGTCTATTCATGTCTTTTGCCCATTTCTTCACTGGATTATTTGTTTTTCGGGTGTTGAGTTTGGTAAATTCTTTATAGATTTTGGATACTAGCCTTTTATCTGATATGTTATTTGCAAATATCTTTTCCCATTCCATTGTTTACCTTTTAGTTTTGTTGATTGTACACTGCAGAAGTTTTTTATCTTGGTGAGGTTCCAATAGTTTATTTTTGCTTTTAATTCCCATGTCTTTGGAGATGTTTTGAGTAAGAAATTGCTGTGGCTGTGGTCAAAGTTAAGAACACGTTTGTTAAGGCTGTGGTACTGAATATATATTGGGATCCATACAAACTTTTGTTCTTAGTTCTTGTTTGTTGTCAGACTCCTCCTCTTTGTTATTCAGCATTTATTCATACCCTACACCTTTTCTTATATGTTTATAATGTTAATAGATAAAACTCAGTTTGCTGTTATTTGCTAATTTATTGCCAAATTTTAATACCATGGCAGTACAACATTCAAACTACCACTTCTCTTTGTCTCCTAAAAGTTTTTTTGTATTAGTATGATTTGTTCATTACATCATAGGTTTTAAATTAATTTCCACTTGGATTGCCGCTTGCTCCAGCTGAGCTAAGAGTAGCAGCAGCACCAGGGCAGGGACTCACTCCAGCCCTTGGATTTAGGACATCGCTACACGTTCCCTTGCCGCGTGACTCATTCGCACATCATTTTTGTTTATGCCTGGGGTGGGGAGAAATATCCCAAACCAGGTGAGTTGAAGTGATTTATTCAAATGGTTCTACCAAGTTAGTCCTCCCGCTTAATTCTCAAGGCTTTCTTTTGGGAAGATGGGGGCGGGAGGGCTGGAGAGGTGCTCGCAAGTGCTGCTAAGCGAAAAGCTCTGCAATTTGGGTCACTGCAAAGAACAACTCTAGCAACCTTCCCCCTGCCAGAGGACTGATTCCTGCCAATTCCCTAGTCGCAACTCCCCTCAACCTTTTTGAGGATGGGAGAGGGGGCTGGGCTGGGGAGGATGTTGGAAAGTGCTCTTGGAAAATCAAAAGAAGGCAGAGGTGGGGGGACTGCAGTCCTGTCACAGACGGCCCCGAGTGCCCAGGTTTGAGTGGGAAGGGATGATGAAAAAAAAATTAATTTCCACTTATCTGACTGACTCCACTACAATAATGACATATTTTTTATAGAGAATAAACATTTCTAAAATAATGGGCTACTATGTAAAATGGGGCTTTCTGGAGAGAAGTAAAATCTGGCTCCTATTTGTATTTGAAAGGAATAACTTAATCATGCATCTGAGTTTGTGTAATGTACTTTTATGAAAGAGCCTAACACATCTCTTAGATTTCTTTTGAAATGTGCATTAAATTGTAAATTAACATAGCAACAGAATGTTAGCTCCTGATTTAATATTACTGTTTGCTCATCACAGTGCCCTTGAGCACAACTAATCTGTAAACAATGTAGGGGTGCCTAGGTAGCTCAGTCAGTCAGGCATCTGACTTTGACTTCTTAGGCTGGAGCCTGCTTCAGATTCTGTGTCCCCCTCTCTCTCTGCCCACACCTGCTTGTGCTCTGTCTCTGTCTTTCAAAAATGAATAAACCTTAAAAAATAATAAATAAATAAACTGTAAACAATGTTACCATGGAAAAATAGTAAGACTGTGCAATAAAGCTGTATCAGTTGAAGTGATGAAGGATTTTACTTGTTAACCTTATTTGGAAATATATTTATAGTTCTTGGTTTGAAATCACCATTATTATATTGGAAGTAGAAACAAGATTTTGGTTTTAACTACTTCCCCTGACCCTTAAAATAAGAATTTTTAAGAAAAAGTTAAAAATGTGACACAGTTGTGACACTGAGTCTTTTTTCAGTAATTATATCGGTATCTTTTCTTAAGCTTTTTTTTCACACTTTTCTCACTTTTCTTTCCTGTAACAAATGCCATACATATTTTTTGTTATTCATCCAGGCACTCTAATTCAAAGGCTATCACCAGGTTACAGTTGAAGAGAAATAATGTTAGGACTTTGTACCTAGGGCAGTGTTATCAAGGGGTATAAAATACTGTTGGTATGAGTAGATTGAGGAAGAGCTTTGATTAAGAAAGGGTCTTTCTTAATTTCTCTCATTTTTGTAAAGGAAAAACTCAATTTGTTCAGATATTCTGGAAGATACTTTCTTCTGCTTAAAGTTAAAGAAAAAAACAGTAAGAGCTGGTGAAAACCCTTTTATCTGAGTGAACTACATTAATAATTCTGAATCTAAGAACAGAGGAGTGGATCCTGGCATAGTAAATAAAACCAAACAATGGGCAAGACCAAGCCCTGATGACAAACAGTAAACTTATAGTTATGTAGAAAAATACAAAAAATGGAGTTTATAAGTAATTCTGACATTTGAAAGGAAATAATACATTGAAGACAAAAGAAAATTACACTTACTTTTCATTTATTTGTCATTTTGTACAGTATCTTTACAAAGACCATATTTATTGATGGTCATAGGCCACCAGTGTAAGCTCTGAGGTGGAGGGGCCCACCCCTTCCCTCACTCCCCTGGCCTGGGCACCAAGGTGAGGGGAATCCCATGGTGCTGAGACTAGGGAGCAGGGTTTTCTGGCCACCCATGAGACTGGGGGGACCTCATTCCAGGAGCAAAACTGAGTCAGAGCCCACCCTCCCCATATCTTGTGTGAATACAGGGCCAGGACCCACCATGTGGTGGGTTGTGCCCAGGGGAAAAGCACATGTTTTTAAATTTTTTAATGATAAGAAAAAACTCTGTGTGTGTGTGTGTGTGTGTGTGTGTGTGTGTGTGTGTGTGATCTGTTACATGTTCCCAAGGAGGACTAAACATATGACCTCTATAGAGTAAACCACAAATTATGTTGACACAAGAAAAATATCTATAAGGAAGAGGACCTAGAAAAAATATATTGCAAGGGAAATAAAAGAAAATCATCCACGGAGAAGCAAATGAACAGAATCACTCCAGAAAGTCCAATAAAAGTTGTAAAGGGTAAAGTTCAGACTTTTTTTAAACTACAGAATGAAAAGATAAAGTAATACAAATGACTAGGGTGAGGATGGCAGATAATGGTGATAAATTCACTGGGATTCTTTATTGCCCCCTATATATGGTAGATAGAATGCTTCAGAAATTAGGAACTGCCAACAGGCCATTGACCAGAAAAAAACCTTCAAGAAAAGCGTAATCAAAGAACTAAAAAAGGATAGCCTAACAACAGAAAAACTTTTTACCAGTACTTTCTCCTTTCCCAACCTAGTACCAATTAAAACTACCTCTCATACATACTTCCCCAGGGAGCTGTCCGTCTCCTGCCTAGCAGAAGCAGGAAGTACTCCAGTTTCACTCCATGATGGTGTCCATGGCCAAAGGAGGGAGATGATACTCCATCTCAGGTCTGGTGGAACAGAGGGTCTCTGTCTGACAGAGCAGGTTTTGCTCTTATTCCCCTGCCAGGGTACTGCCAAAAGGGGCCAGTGAGGAGAAAAACCTCCAAATGATTTTTGACAAATGTAGTAGAAATTTAGTGGAGGAAGGATAGTCTTTTCAACAGTGTTGAACAGTTGAACAGTTGGACATCCATATGCAATAACAACAACAAAATCTGAATTTCTGAGATTTATGGATACTTTTATTAATTTCGTTTCTATAGTGTGCAGATTATTTAACATGGTCATATATCACATTATCAAGAAACAGTACATTCTTTCTTTTTAAAAAGTGCATCATAGGGGTGCCTGGGTGGCTAAGTTGGTTAAGCAGCCGACTTTGGCTCAGGTTATGATCTTGCGGTTGGTGGGTTCAAGCCCCACTCAGGCTTTGTGCTAACAGCTAGCTCAGAGCCTGGAGCCTGCTTTGGATTCTGTGTCTCCTCTCTCTGACCTTCTCCTGCTCATGCTCTGTCTGTCTCTCAAAAATAAATAAAACATTAAAAAGTTTTTTAAAAAGTGCATCATATAGTCCCTTTGAGTATATGTGTTCAACTGAAACATTTCATGCCCTCATTTTTACTATCAAAATTAAATCTCTAGAAATGCTTAACTTGTAGGACTAAATGTTAATTATATACAGGTAAATAGCACCAGAAAGGCCTTACATTTACCTACTCATTACCTGCCTAAAGAGAAACCATTTATATATCATGGCAGTTTTATTAATTGTCCTTTAAATTTAGAATACCACATTATTTAACTGATTATAATTTATCTTTCTCTATATATGTTTTAATAGTTTTTTTTTTCCTGGAAGCTAAATAGTGATTTGCTTATTATTCCAACAAAGTAGTCACTAAGAGCAATACATATTTCAGTGGGGAACATTTTTTTTTGTAGCTATGTCTAATGAACCTAGAATCAAAGACAATTTTATGAACATGAGTAAAACAGTTATCAAAGCTATTGTTTTAGGAAAATAATTATTTAGCTTTGGTGATGCCTGTTTTTTTTCAGTACCTTTTATCTTTAAAAAGTGAGTTGGCCATTTCTTCATACATCTTATTTAGGGTTTTTAATTAAGTTTACCATCTACCCTGAGTAAAAGCATTTTAGTAAAAAAAGGATGGAAAGACAATAAAAAAGAAACACATAGATTCAAACTCCACTGACATATTTTAATATGCTGAAATCCCTTTAGTTTATGTTTGTAAACACTTTTGTTGAACAATTAAAAATCTTAAGACATAATAAATGACATTTATACTCTAGGATTTTTTTTAATTTTTAAGTTTTTTATGTATTGTTTTTGAGAGATGGTGACAGCATATACAGGGGAAGGTCAGAGAAAGAGGGAGACATAGAGTTTGAAGCAGGCTACAGGCTTCGAGCTATGGGCACAGAACCTAACATGGGGCTCAAACCTACCAATTGTGAGATCAAGACCTGAGCCATAGTCAGATGCTTAACCAACTGAACCAGCCCGGTGCCCCTATATTTTAGGATTATATTTTGTAATACTTAAGAAGACTCTATTTTAATTTTTCAAAATTACTTTTGTTTAATCTTAACTAAGTTGCTTTAGTTTTGTTTTTCACTTTTTGTTTTGGTATATAGAAATCAAGACTACATTTTTATGACTACATCATAGGGTTTGAATCACTTAGAAAGAAATGAGAAAGCCTATGTACTTCATAATGAGAAAGCAGACTGCTACATACTGCATTTCCCAGGCACAACAAACAGAAATCAATGGGACTATTGATACTACCTGTACTTTAGTACTAAAAATATGATCTATTGCTTAGTTGATCTGGGCTGTAGAGTTTATTTTCATCAGTCCATTTTAGATGGCTAAGTGCTTTGTATTTAAAGAAATAAGAAAAACGAATTACATGATCAATGACTTGAACTCTATTAAGACATTTGCTATCCTGAAATCACCTTAGTTTATGTGTCTACTACTTTGAAAAATTGGAACCTGTCGGTTATAATCATAACCATCTTTACTTATGTTTCCCAGTCTGTCTTTACAGTGTATTCAGCAGAAAAACATCTCCTCTTGACCAGAATGAAAACTCTTTAAATATTCTATGGTCATTTGAGTCCTAAATACAAGTTAAAACATCTAGTTTTACATAAAAACCATAATCCTGAGCATTATAGAAAGTAATATCTCCCTTCTACTTGTTGTAATCTCCAAGCAGAAAACAATATCAGAACATCCTCTTGCCTATCAGTCAAGTGACCAGTACAAAGTAAACAAGGCAGATCTACTCAATATGGAATGAGCAAACTTTAGTTTAGCTCTTTTCTCATTTAAGGGAAACAAAAAATATTAACTTATTTACCATGAATTTAATGAAGGCCTAATTTGTATTGAGAACATAGGTCTTTTGGGGCCTCTGAAAAATCCAAACCATGCAACATAACATGGTGGTGCAGAAATGGAGGAAAAGCATGAGCTAATGGAGAACCAGGGGGAGCGGAGGAGGGAGAGAGAGTTGGGGAGAGAGAGGGATGCAAAACTTGAGAGACTATTGAATGCTGAGAATGAACTGAGGGTTGAAGGGGAAGCGGGGGGGAGGTGGTGATGGTGGAGGGCACTTATGGGGAAGAGCACTGGGTGTTGTATGGAAACCAATTTGACAATAAAATATTATGGGGAAAAAAAAGAATATTGCCACAGTCAATAAAAGTGATTTAAAATTCTTAATGAATTGCGAGAAAATATGCATTCTGTGAATTAAGAGATGTGAGATACAATATTCAGTAAGAGGAAAAAATATAGCTTGATCAGAAACAGTAAAAAAATAAAACTTAGAAACATGAGCCCCATGACATATTACAAGAAATCTAAAAATTACAGTAAAAATTTTGAAATCCTTTAGAAAAACTAAAATTAGGAATCAAGATCATACATATTAAAATTAAAACTCTTTACATGCTTTAGAAAATGATGAGAAGAAGAAAAACACAGAGATTAAAACCTATATGTATTATAAAAGATGGAGAATTGTGATTTAAGATGATATCCAAGTTATTGATGTTCACTTATTGATTGACTCATTCAGAATTAATTTTTTTGTGAAGCCCTATGCTGATGACTATGGATATAGCAGTAAACTAAACAGACATGGTTCAAATCTTCCAGAAGCATAATTTTTGTGGACAATGATACTACTACTGATAATACTGACAGGGAAGAGTTTCTGCAGAGTGATAAGTAATTGCAAAATTATAGCAAGGCTTGAAGAAAACGACTCCATGTTAAATTTTAGGAAAGACTTTGAAATGCATACTACAGAGCTGACAGTGCAAAAATGTAGTCTGTGGTAGATAAATTGGCATCCTCTAAAAAGATATGTCCATGTCCTGGAAACTATAAATGTGACCCTGTTTGGCAAAAGGGGATTTGTTCATATACTTAAGTTAAAGATTCTTTTTTTTAAATTATATTTTATTTCAATCTCAGTTAACATGCCATGCAGTATTGGTTTCCAGAGTAGAATTCAATGCTTCATCACTTACATAAAACACCCACTGCTTATCACAAGTGCCCTCCTTAGTACCCATCACCCATCTAGGCTGTCTCCTGCCCACTTCCCTCCATCCACCCATACTTTGTTTTCTATCATTAAGAATTACTTGTGGTTTATCTCCCTTTCCTCTCTTCCCCCCCACTTCACATATGCTCATCTGTTTTGTTTCTTTAATTTCACATATGAGTGAAATCATATGGTATTTGTCTTTCTCTGATTAACTTACTTTGCTTAGCATAATCCATTCTAGCTCCATCCACATCATGGCAAATGGTAAGATCTCATTCTTTTTGATGGCTGAGTAATATTCCATTTTATATTTAGACCACATCTCCTTTATTCATTCATCAATGGATGGACATTTGGAGTCTATGCATACTTTTGCTATTGTTGATAATGCTGCTATAAACGTTGGGGTATGCTTACCCTTTAAAATCTGTATTTTTGCATCCTTTTGATAAATACCTAAGAGTGCAATTGCTGGATCATTGGGAGTTCTAGTTTTACTTTCTTAAGGAAACACCATACTGTTCTCCAGAGTGACTGCATTAGTTTACATTCCCACCAGCAGTGCAAGAGGGTTCCCCTGTCTCCACATCCTGGACAACACATGTTATTTCTTGCATTGTTAAAGTGTGACAGGTGTGAGGTGGTATCTCATTGTAGTTTTAATTTGTATTTCCCTGGTGATGTGTGATGTTGACCATCTTTTCATGTATCTCTTCATTATCTGGATGTCTTCTTTGGGAAAGTGTCTATTCATGTCTTCTGCCCATTTCTTAACTGGGTTATTTGTTTTTTGGGTGTTGACTTTGATAAGTTTTTTACAGATTTTGGATACTAACTGTGGCCTTCAGTGGACAGAAAGGAGTCAAGAGAGTAGTGAAGAGCAAGGAACAGATGACCACATCGGGGACTCCACACAGGGGAGACAAACCCCCATAACATATGACTTTGAAAATGATAAAGGACTAATATTTCATGAATTCTTACAACCACCTGGTCTAAAATCATTGTCAGAGGGGGTTAGGAACCTGAGTCCCTGCCCTTAAAGAAATAGCACAATTAACTGCCTGAGGAGATATAGTGCAGCACCAGATGTTTTAAAATCAGTTGGGGTACATAGGAGGGATAGTGATTTACTCATCACAGAGCATGTCCCAGAGAGAGAGGGATCTCAGAGAGACCCTTTCAAGAAAAAAGAAACTGGCAGGCACCATTTCCATGCCAGCATAAACACACAGCCACCTGCAGTAACCAGCACAGTGCCAACACTCCCCTACCTAATTTAACTTGCTTACACCAAGCACCGCCCCCATACTGTGGCAGATCTACTTTGCCCAGCCTTAGAGCTAGAGCTGTGGGGCCCCTTCTCCAAAAGACTACTGCAAAACCTGCTACTTGTACCTTTTGCTGGCCTTGGTCCTGGCAGCTATGTCAGGAGCTGCAGAAACCTGAGGTGCACCTTAATAAAAGTGCTATGCCCCACCTATATACACATTGCAGATCCCTTTAAGCTGGTTAGATCCACCAGCTGCAACCCCAGGTCTCATTTAGCTATCATATACCTTGTTAAAGTATACCCCACAACTTCCAGGGACCAAACACTCCATGCAAGAGGCACAAAGAGCCTCTGTAGACAACTATACTGAAGGAAAAAGTGGCAAAAACACAGGAGAGCACACAAAACACACACAGTAGTCACTATCTGAGGCTCCAGGTCCTGGGGTACAGGGGTACTGCACATCAGGGCACTACAAGACCTCTTCTTCATAGCTCTACTACCTTCAAGAGCAGGAGATGTAGCTGACTTTCATAGCTCACAGAAACAGGCATTGAGAGTTAAACAAAACAGGGAGACAGAGAAATATGTTCTAAATGAAAGAACAGGACCAAACCACAGTAAGAGACCTTAGCAAAACGATAAAATTAATATGCCTGATAGAGAATTTAATGATCATAAAGATACTGTACTAGGGAAAAGAGTAGAGAACAGCAGTGACTTTCACAAAGAGACAAAAAAGAACCAATCAGATGAAGAACACAATAAATGAAATTAAAATTATACTTCATGGAATACATAGCAGGCTAGTAGAAGTGGAGTAACAAATTAATAACCTAGAATGCAGAGTAATGGAACGTAACCAGGCTGAGCAAATGAGAGAGAGAGAGAGAGAATATGCAAATTGAAAATAGTTTTAGAGAAACTTGGTAACTCCGTCAAGCATAATAACAATGGCATTAAAGGAATCTGAGAAGAGAAGAGAGAAAAGGGGCCATGAAATTATTTGAAGAAATAATAGCTGAAAACTTCTTTAATCTAGGGAAGGAAACAGCCAGGAAACAGGAAGCAAAGAGATCCCCCCTAGAATCAGCCCAAGGAGGGCCATACCAAGACACTTAGGCATTAAAATGACAAAAATGACAAATGGTAAAATTTTTACAGATATATATATTCAGAAAATTCCATTCTAAAACAGCAGAATGCAGTGTTTTCAAGTGCACATGGAACAATCTTTAAAATAGATCACATATTAGGTCACAAAGAAAGTCTCGAAAAATTCAACAAGCTCGAAGTCATACCATGCATCTTTTCTGACTACAACACTTTGAAACTAGAAGTCAACCACAAGACAAAATCAGGAAAGGCCACAAGTACATGGAGGCTAAATAACATTCTACCAAACAATGAGTGGGTTAACCAAGAAATCAAAGAAGAAACAAAAAATTATATAAACAAATGAAAATGAAAACAAAAGGGTTTAAAATCTTTGGGGGCACAGTAAAAGTAATTCTAAGAGGAAAGATTATAGCAATACAGGTCTACCTCAAAAAACAAGAGAAAAATAAACAACCCAACCTTATACCTAAAGAAGCTAGATGAAGAACAAGTGAAGACCAAAGTCAGGAAGAGGAAGGAAATAATAAAGATTAGAGCAGAAATAAATTATATAGAAATGAATACAAAACAGTAGAGTAGTTCAATGAAACAAGGAGCTGATTCTTGAAAATATTAATAAAATTTATAAACTTATAGCCAGACTTATCAAAAAGAAAAGAGAAAGGACCCAAATAAATAAAATCACCAGTGAGAGAGGAAAAATAACCAACACCACAGAAATACAAACAACTATAAGAGAATATTATGAAAAACTGCATGCCAACAAATCGGACAACCTAGAAAAATTGGATAGATGCCTACGAACATATTATGTACCAAAACTGAATCAGAAAGGAATAGAAAATTTGAACAGATTGATTATCAGCAAGGAGATTGAATCAGTAATTTAAAAAAAATCTCACAAACAGAAATCCAGGTCCAGATATATTCACAGGCAATTTTACCATTTAAAGAAGAATTAATACCTATTCTTCTCAAACTATTCAAAAAAATAGAAGAGAAAGGAAAAGTTCCAGATTCATTCTATGAGGCCAGCATTACCCTGAGACCAAAACCAGATAAAGACACTGCAAAAAAAGAGAACCACAGGCCAATATCTTTGATGAACATACATTCAAAAATTTTCACAAAGTACTAGCATTTTTGCATTCCAAGTGGGTGAAATAGTTTCAATAAAATATATGAGTAATCCTAATGAACTATATGTACTTAGCTTTAAGGATTTGAATTATGAGCCTAAATACAGGAAAAGCCATTCTAACAATTTTATCTAATGTTCATTGGCCTGTAAAATGATGAGGAAATTAGTATCCCTGAAATGTTGAGTAACTTTTCCAAATTTACCTATGTTATAAATTGCTAAAATGTCTGCTCAGGAGTTGAAAATAGGCCAATTAGAGATAATGTAATTATCCAAAACTCGAGTGTTTGTACATGTAAATTTATTTTATATTATCTGTTTAGAATTTAACATTTCTGCAGATTGCATTTATCTAGATATGTTCATTGGCCTTATTGTTAGGTTGAGGTGATTATTGCATGTTTGGGTCGATGCATATTTAATATAACAATTCAAAATATTTGTGACCTTGAGAGCATATCTTAACATATATCAAATTTCCCTAAGTACCTAATATATAACAAAAGCTTGGTTGGCTATTTATAGGAATTTCTCCTGGAAATTAATTCTCATGACTCTGAAGAGGGTTCTAAAATTTAAGTCTCTTTAACTATTTACACGTTATTGGAAATAGTTTTTCAATAATTTGGCTTCTCCATAGGAATGATAGTTGAGCCAGGAGACTTCAACAAATAGAGAGTACAATTCTATAATGTATATATGGTTTGGTTTAATTTTACTGTAAACTACAGTAACTATATATTAATGTAACACAAATTTTTAAAATATAGGTAATCAAGCAAAATATGTATATTCCATGCTTATATTTTCACTTTAAGGTCAACAGAAACTTTGGATGAAAAAATATGAATATTGTTAGATTTTATAAAGGTGGCTTGCAACAGATGAATACACAAAAATCAGTATTTTTTGATATGCTGTGAAAATATGGATAAAAAGGGATAATGAACATTCTATTATCAAAGAAAAAAAATATAAAACAGTGGATAAATTTAACAGGAGATCTGCAGGATTTACCAACTTAAAGGATGAGAAATTTTAAGGCCACAAACAAAAGTTCTGACTAAATGTCCTATATAAAGATAATTTTACATGTTCCCAAAATTAATGTGCATATTTATCACAATTTCAATGTATGGGTGTAACATTTTAATGACAAAATTATAGTAAAATTAATCTGCAAAACAAATGCCATAGGAATTTTATTTTTTAATTTGTATGTTATTTTTTAAATATTTATTTCTGTGAGAGACACAGTGCAAGTTAGGGGAGGAACAGAGAGAGAAGGAGACAGAATCCTAAGGAGGCTCCAGGCTCTGGGCTCTCAGCACAGAGTTCCAAGTGAGACTCGAACTCACAAACTGTGAGTTCATGACCTGAACCGAAGGCAGACGCTTAACCAACTGAGCCACTCTGGTGCCCCAAGAAATTTTTGAAAAAAAAAATCATGGAAGAGGACCTTTTTTAATAAGATATGATAAATGTAGTATGTAGTATGATGATATATTAAACAAGCATAAAATTTTACATAGATGTCCATCTTCAGCTCAGGTCATTATCTCATGGTTTGTAAGTTCGAGCCCCATGTTCGGCTATGTGCTGATAGCACACAGCCTGAAGCCTGCTTTTGATTCTGTCTCCCTCTCTCTCTGCCCCTCCTTGCTCATGCTCTCTTTCTCTCTCTTTCAAAAATAAACATTAAAAATTAAAAAAAAAACCAATTTCAAAGTAATTACTTGTAGTTGCAAGTAATTTATTATTTAGTAAATTCACTACGGATAAATATAGATTCTTGTACCTATTGCCAAGATGAT
The DNA here is from genome assembly GCF_006229205.1 of Suricata suricatta. Classification (NCBI taxonomy): domain Eukaryota; kingdom Metazoa; phylum Chordata; class Mammalia; order Carnivora; family Herpestidae; genus Suricata; species Suricata suricatta. The sequence continues at coordinate 102,030,332 of NC_043700.1, read as the reverse complement.
TTTATCAATTTGAGAATTATATTTTAGAGTGACTAAAGAATTGGAAATAATAGGTGACTGTCTTGCCTACACTAGTCCTCATAATACAGGACTTTAAAAATATTAAATCACATATAAAAATCATAAAATAAATTACTTTAAAAATGTTTATCTACAAAATTAAAATATCTTTATAACAAAATCATGATAAAGAATTGCAAATACTGAATTTGGAAAATATTCACAGAATAATTGGTAGGGATAAGTGAAGCATCTTTCTTAATCTTAAATTTCTAGTTGTATAGTGTTTCTATTATCTATTGATCTATCTATCTTAACTAGGGAATACATGCAAAGTAATGGTAGAATAGTATAAAACAAAATAGCAAAAAATGGTTTGACCATTCACAAGATATTTACAAGACTAAAAATGTAATATTTTTACAAAACAAATAAAAGCAAATTCTACTAGTAACTAATGGCCAAATAAAATGATATGCTTCATTTTATCTCATAATATATGGTACACATATAACCCCAATCAAAGCTCAAGAGATGGCAATATAAATGCCAGTTCAATATAAATGATGACAAAAGCTCAAGGAAACAATTTGTCCAAATACATTTATTTTTTTAATGTTTGTTTATTGCCATTGCTGTACTTGATGTTTGTATATTTAGAGACTTTTCTAAACTAATTCTGTAAATCTGTATTGTTTGTCATGTGTGGCCACTGAAGTCTCTGCCTGATTAGTTTAGTGCTCATATAATTATTAAGCAGTGATTTCCTTAAATACCTTCCCAGTGTTCACTGAGGAACTATTTTGTATATGTGATGCTATAGCTTCAACACTCCAGTAGACAGTTTGCATTCTGCCTTATTCATTTTCTGCTTGCCTTGAGATAAGGCCAGCCAAAGATATGAAATTAAGGCCTCTGCAAGTCTTTCCTGAGCAAGTGCATCACCCTCCAAATGCAAGTGACCTTCTAGATATTCCCAGTCTGTCTGATCTTTTCAGTGTCCTGTGAACATTTAATTCCTGTTGTGAATTTTTTGATCTGCCTCTTGACAGTCTTAGCAGCTGTGATGTTAAACAGTTGTCACTTGTATTTTTAAACAAATTTTTTTTTGGAATAAGACTATTTGCGCAGAGTAAGATCTGAATCAAATCAAATAAACACAAGCCCTGAGAATGGAGCTGTTCAGCAAGATGCTAGACAGGAAATAGTGACCATTCTCTGGGAATGGGACTTTTGTAGAACTTAAACTGGTTCTGCCCATTTCAGGGGCTACTTGAGAGCTAAATTTCAATGCTGTTCTAATTGAGAGGTCTTGGTTTTTAATACTACCACAGAGCTGGCAAGAGAAAGATAGAATTGGAGAAATTTAAAAAGTCACAAAGGTTCCTGCTCTTAGTGAAATTTAGCTGTTTTTCTTAAATAAACACTCTTCAGATTGTTGCAGATCTGTTGCAGCTTAATTTTCAGAGTCCTAAAAAAGTTGATTTTGATAGTTCTTGCTATAGTTTTCACAGCTTTTATTCATGAAAGGATTATTTTTACAAATATTATTTTAATATATAAGGATAGGCTATTGTTATTTAAATAACTACATCATTAAATTAACAATAGAAATCTGTATTTTTTGTTATTTAGGGGGTTTTTTTGTTCTGAAAGGATTTTTTCAAGGTCTGACTCCACCTTCTGGAAGTCCTACAAATATTTCAGCATTGTAGATAGTACTTTTTATTTATTCATTTATTGTTTATTCATTTATTATTATTTGTTTCCCATATAATAAAATTTTTCTACATTCAGTAAGAACTTTTTATGTAAAAATATTTTTATTTCTGTGCTGTGTGCTTAAGTGCTATAACTGAAGATCATAATTACTCCTGTATCATCATTCTGTGTATTGTTCTATGTACTGGGACTTCTGCAATAAAACAGTTACTTCCAAGGAGACTTTTATTTCCATCAAGATTAAATTTCCGTTAAATTTGCTATTAATATTTCTATCTTTATATTACTCATCTGACAATTAAAACAAGTAGGTCTACTTTGTTAATAGAGTCTTTCAAATACATATCCTAGTCCAGAAAAATGACATTATATTTGGAATAAGAACAGGACAAATCTCCATGGTCATGTATAAGTTTTATTTATTAGAATGTGATACAAGATGAAAAAGGCAAAGAAAATTTAAGAAAAATTACTGTTATAAAAGCATTATTTCAATGTCTTCTACATTAAGGTAGAAGAAATTCCTTTTAAGTTCAATTTGAAAATTTGATTGTGTGAAACACAGCCTGAAATATTCTCTACCTGATAGATTTGATTCAGATATGCGAGGTAGCCGTCCATTAAAAACAGTCTTCTTTTATGCTTGTTTCATGTGCCATTAGAACCTCAATGAACGTGATATAGGGTAACAGATGCCATTAATGAAAAGAACATTGATTAATATAAATTAGTGTTATTAAAGTTGTAACAAAATACTCAATAGTTATAATAGTATTTTTGATAAGCAAGAATATATTTTCTGTTTTTCAAAAACTCACAATAGTCAAATATCTCAGGGTTGAAATTCTCTAACCCAGGAAAGAATTATGTAGACAAAGATGCTTAGATAATTAAAAAAGTTTTTGCCACCAAAAATGTGATAACTACATAAAAAATAATTGTATAACATATGAATATATATTTTAACATAAGCTAATTTATGAATAATTATGCACATACATATTATTTTTAGTATATTTTATATTTAGTATATTTAGCACAGAGCCCATTGAGGGGCTCGAACTCATGAGCCATGAGATCATGCCCTGAGCTGAAGTCAGATGGCCAACTGACTGAGCCACCCAGGTGCTCCTTTCATTTTATACTCTTAATTTTATTTCTATAGTGAGATTGTACATTAAATTTTGTCTGTACTTCAGCTTTTAATTATAATAATATATTTTTAAATACTCTATATTGATACATGCAGATATACCTCATGTACATGTACTATAGGCTATTTAATAATCATTCAATTAAATATTTGTTCACATTTTGAATGTAACCTAATTTTGCTATTTCAAGCTAGGCTACATTATAATACATCTCAGAAAAGTTTTATGAGTATATTCACATAAGATAGTGCAATTAAATTGCTGAGTCAACAGTTATGTGCATTTTACATGTATTATGCTCCAGTTAGTTTATGCCAATTTTCACTTCTAACTAATTGTGTTTTACTTTGCCTCTTGTTCCACATTCCACTAACATATGATTATTTAAATTTATAGTTTGCTAAATGAGAACAGTAATACTATGTTTGAAGAGTAAAAGTCTCCTGTGTCATTATTCTGTACACTTGTGGACTATGACTACTGCAATATAGCATATTCTCACAATAGACCTCATTTTTTTCCATATGATATAGCTACCATTCTGATTGGTATCTCCCATTATTGATTTAGATGATGAGGGAAGTATAAAAAGTAAGACTTGGGAATTTTACAAAGCTTTAGTTAAAGCTTAGATTGTAGCAAAGCTCATTCACTCTATAGTTGCTTAAAATACCCTAGCTTGATCTGAGTAGGTTATGTACTGAAACTTTACTTGAATTTCATTTGTCATCCTTCCTGCTTTCCCAGAATTACTTCTATCAAAAATATTGGAAAATACCTAGAAGCTTGAAGCTTTCCCAAGGCTGCTTTATACTCAAGTGTGAGGCCGTGATTGATCATTCCAAAAACTCTGCAAAATAAAAATTAGTTTCTCCACCAAAATAAGTTTACCAGGGGAGTGCTCAGACAAGTTACAATAACTTCATGTTTTTTCCTCAGATTTTATCATGGGTAATTGACTTATGCAATTGGAATGTTTGTGTACAGACTCACCCATGCCAAATTTCATTTTGTATAATGTAAAAATGTTAAATAGCAAAAGCAAAACAAGACAAAATTTTTGAACTGAATATTACAGCTATGAGATGAACTATTCATATATATAAATATAAAAAACAATACAAGTCTTGTGTTTTTGGGCTGAAATGACATGAACTTTGGTTTTCAGAAATGACTTTAATTTATGCATATTTTTCATTGGTTAAAATAAAGACCTGTGTAACAAGTCCTAAATTAGGTATTGTTATCCTTCAGGCGAGTTGTTTTTCTAAGCATAAAATTCTATTGATCCTGTTTCTACCTTATTGTACATGAGGACAGAGTACAATCCATTATCAGGAAAAACAAAGCCATTAGACTTTGCATGCATTCAATTAGGCTATTACTTTATCTATCTTAATTGATACTGCTAATAGTATCATATATAATTGCTGCATATAAGCAGAAAACTTGCTGGTTAATAAGTTTTAGCTAATTCACAGAATGGCATTTAAACACTATTGGTAGAACTGTATATACATCGAAGATCAATATGTGAAACATCTCTCAGCCATATAGTAGATAGGGGGAAATAGTGCATACTGGATGATTATAAAGTGAATTCTAGTGTTTTCCAGATGTTTTTCAGAGCAAAAAGTTTGCATTTTGCTGGGTTTTCTTGGAAGTGGTATTGCATAGGAATATGAATTTGAGGTCTGGACTGATAAATAAACTATTTTGAAATTAGCATCGCTGTTTTTGATAAAGCTTTATGTTTATTTCATAAAAATTATGTGTTAAAAAAACCCCAGAAAACTTAGGGTTTCCTGGGTTGTTCAGTTGGCTAACTGTCAGACTCTTGATTTCAGCTCAGGCATGATCTCAGGGTCATGTGATCAAGCCAGGTGTGGAGCCTACTTAAGATTCTCTCTTCCCTCACTTTCTGCCCCTTGTCCCCACAGGTGTGCACTCTCTCTCAACACAAAACAGACTCTTCTCATATTAAAACAAAAAAAAAAATAGTACCTTTCAATTTATTTGAATTTACAAAATGCACTGTCATATATAAACTATATAGAAAGATGCAAAGACTAGGGATTATGTTAAAATGTATGACTTTAAAAAATATTGATCTTCATTTAATTAAAGATGCTTCATGAATGTAAATTAATTTTCAATCTATGAGATGAATAGTATAATTTTTCTCAGATAAATAATTTATGCCGTGGCATAGTATCTAAGTAGCATGTAGCACAGAGTGTGTTTTGAATCGATTGTTCTGATACCAAGAGTGGAGTGTTCTCTGGATCTGGAGAGAGAGCTCCCCAGGGTCTACCATAGAGATAATGGAGACTGGACAAAGAGTCAACCTCTATCCAAATAAAGGATGCTTTGTTTGAACTCTCACACCCATACTTTCTAAGATTGGCAACTAACATGTTCACTGAATTCTGTTTTTATTGTCTGAGCACTGCTATGTTTGAAGAGAAATTGAGCTGTAAAGAAATGTAGGCCCTAGAAAGATTATTTGACTTGTCTAAAGCCTTATCCAGCAGTTATTTGCTGATATATAATGAGATTCAGAAATCCTTAGAACATCTTTTAATTTTTGGTGGGATGCTTCGATCACTGAACCATGAACTTAATTTATAAAACTTTGCATAATATTGTGCTTTTTAAATCAATTTATGCAGCATATCTGACATATTTTCAATCATCAGAAAACATATTTACAGTTACTTTGCAAAACCAGTTTAAAAAATATTTTACTTCTGACACTAAGATGTCTTTGCCTCAGACCTTTATAAATTTTATCAAGTATTTCTACTAGGTTTTCCCAGTGAAAACCATGAACGGCCTACAGCATTTTTACTGACTTTCACTTTGTGAGCAGTATTTTGCTACTAGACTGGAAAATGAGTGAAAAACTAATTGGAAAAAAAATAAAAAACAGCATTTCTCTATTTTCCAGCTCAGTAAGATCTCTAAATGTTACATAAATTCTAAATGGTACAGTATGTAATATTTGAAGAGTGCTTTGGACTTGAACACTAGATAAGTCTATTTCTTCTTACAGAGAAAATTGTTTGAAAATCTAGAGGACATTTCAAACTGTATTACAAAACCACAAGTATGTAATTATCTTACAGCTATTTTTTATTTTGTTCAGAGCAGTTTGGTAATTGAATAATACATACTCATTATGGGAAAAATTCAGTTTCTCCTTATAAGCAGTCATCTCTATGAGTAATCACCTCCTTTTCTCCTTCTCTGGACATAGTTTTGACTAGAATTTAGTTGTTTATATTTTGGGGAAGGTGATGGAATATATGTACCATGTACAAAATATAGTAGGAACTGAAGTTTTGTTTGTTTCTTTTGTTTTTGATTTCACTTTGTTTGAGAGAGAGAGGGAGGAGAGGGAGAGGGAGAGAGAAGAGAATCTTAAGCAGGCTCCACGCTCAGCAAGGAGCCCAGCACAGGGCTGGATTGCAGGACCGTGGGATCATGAACTGAGCTGAAATCAAGAGTCGGACACTTAACTAACTGAGCCACCCAGGTGCCCTGGAAGTTATTTTTCTTTCTATTGTTAGAGTCATACAGACAGTTGTGAACATCCAAAAACTTCAATGTGTGTTGGGATTAACTCTCCAAATGCTTGGCAGGAATGTACTTAGAGTTAACTTAGGCTATGTCATGCAAGGAGAGTTTGGGAAGATGATATCCTTCCTAGTTCCACCCCAGATTGAAATAAATCAAGGAAAACCTCTAATTTGTATAGATTAGTGAACAGAGCTCTAGAGAAAGAAAACAATGGTTTCTTAACATATTGCTTTTGATTCTTCCTCAATTATTATTATTATTATTTTAGTGTTTGCTTGGTCCTTCAGTATAAACCACTTCTCTCTGACATTTTGATAGGAATGTTCCCAAAATTTTAGTTGAAATATTTTTATGTCACCTGTAGCAGCTTTTTATACACACCCAAATTTCTCAATTTAGTCTATATTTTAACTATAAACACACATACATACATTCATAACACTTGCCACACGATCCAGCAATTGTGCTCCATGTTGTTTCAGTTGTTTGTTTCCAAATGAAGTGAAAACTTATGTCTATACAAAAACCTACACACAAATGTTTAAAGAAGTTTATTCATGATTACCAAAGTTTGGAAGCAACTAAGATGTCCTTCAGTAGATGAATGGATAAGAAAATTGTGGTACATCCAGACAATAGAATATTATTCAGTGCTAAAAAGGAATCAACAATCAAGCCAATAAAAATAGATGGAGGGGAGCGCCTGGGTGGCTCAGTCAGTTAAGCCTCTGACTTTGGCTCAGGTCATGATCTCACGGTTATGGGTTCAAGCACTGCATCGGGCTCTGTGCAGACAGCTCAGAGCCTGGAGCCTGCTTCTGATTCTGTGTCTCCCTCTCCTTCTGCCCTTCCCCGCTCAAACTCTGTCTCTCTGTGTCTCAAAAATAAATAAAACATTAAAAAAATTAAAAAAATAGATTGAGGAACCATATGTTAACTAACATAGATTATAAATTTAAAAAGTTAAAAAGAATATCTTATTATTTAATCTTTATCTGTTGAGATTTTATCTTTCCAAATAAAATATTGCATAACTAATGTTCACTTATGCTGTTCTTTTATTATTGGCTATTTCCTGATTTTGAAAATAAACTTGAGCCAAACAGAAAATCCCCTGAGCCAAAATCAAGAGTCGGAGCCAAATAGTTCTCTCATTTTTTTAAAATGTCATTCTCTGAAAAACATGTTTCTGTGCTTTAAGCAATTGTTTAATGACAAGAATTATAAAATTGTTTGAAAAGGGAACATGTATTACTCTTTGATTTCAGTCTACTACTTTTTGTGTAACTTTGATGACTGAGTAATTTTTAGTAAATGCATATGCAAATAACTTATTTTTTTTAATTTGAATATAGTTACATAAGAAACTATATAGTCTTTTTAAAATTTGAATATAGTTACATTAGTTTTAGGTGTACAAAGTCATGTTTCAGCTTCTCTATACTTTATGTTGTGCTCACCACCAGTGTAGCTACCTAGATGTGCAAATATTAAATGTCATGATAGTTTCTTAAGAATCAGAAGTGTAATGAGGTAAAAGATATATTCCTACTGCATTTTATCTGCCTCCCCATATATATACACATACATATTTATATTTATATTTATATTTATATTTGGATGGTAAGGCATTCACAGAAGATACTATCATTTGGCCTACTAAGTATTCTAAACATAATGAAGAAATTAATGAAAAACATATATATTCCAGGGTTCCTAGGTGGCTTATTTAGTTAAGTGTCCAGCCCTTGATTTCTGCTTAGGTCATGATCTCATGGTCCATGAGACTGAGCCCCATGTTGGGTTCTGTGCTGATAGCATGGAGCCTGCTTGGGATTTTCTCTCTCCCTCTTTCTCTGCCCCTCCCCTGTTCTGTCTCACTTTCTCTCTCTCTAAATAAATAAATAAACAAAAAAATTAAAAAATATATATGTATTCTTTAAATGTTAGAGTGAAAACAATTTTTCAGTAGTAAACTTACTGAAAAATGGTATTGAAATTCTGTTTATTGATCTCTGGTTGAATCCTAAAAGAACTAGATGATTCATTTCTCCTAAAGTAGCATTATTTATATACCCCTCTATTATGGGCTGAATGTGTGCTTCTCCCCAAACACAAATGTTGAAATGCTAAACCCAATATGATGGTATTTGGAAATGGGGTCTTTGGGAGGTAATGAGGGTTAGACGAAGCCATGAGAGGGAGGCTTTCAGGATGAAATTAGTGATCTGACAGGAAGAGACACCGGAGAGCTCTGCTCCCAGCATGTGCTCTGAAAGTCATCGGGTGAGCCCCCAGTGAGGTCAGCTGTCTAGAAGCCAAGAGAAGAGGCCTCAGAATGAACGCACCTTGCTGGCCCCTTGGTCTTAGACTTCTAGTCCCCTAAACTGTGGGAAACAGATTTCTGTTATTTAAGCACCTAGTCTTCGGCATTTTGTTATGGCAGGCTAGGCAGGCTAATACACAGTCGCAATCCCAACACACTGTACAATTATTTATTTTCCATAAGACTCTTTTAACACATTATCCATTTATTCATCCATTTTTAAAAAGTTTTTTTTCCCTAGAAAATAATCTTCTAGGATCTTGTCTTATTTAATTTTATATGTCTATTAGAACATTTGCTAATGTAGGTACTCAATGATTGCTGTGAAATAAATTGGTAAAAAATCAAGATACTTAAACCAACCTCTGCAGAGTTAAATTTTGGCTTAACTTTTAACACTTCATGGTATTTCCCTCCTTCCTTGTCTTATACATATATTCTAAGAATACATCCAGTAAAAAATATCTTAAGATTCCTTAAAAAGCATGTCTGTGCCTACTTGATTTTTTTATAGTAATTAAAAGAAAGAGAGAAAACAGAGAGAGAGAAATAAACAGAGATAAGGAATGAAAGAATACTGTGTTTTTCCAAATAGAATAATATATTATGATAATATTGAAGTGAACTTTTGTGAACCCACCTGTCAATTTAAAAATTAGAACATTGGTAATAATTTTGAAATTCACCACATCCTCCTCGCATCTCCTGCTTCTCCTCCAGGTTGCTATGCTCAGTTCATATTTCCAACATTATAGTCTTTCTGTCCTTTTATTCTAATTTATTCCCTCACTTCTGTTGAACTCTAACTCATAATACTATTTTGCTTGCTAATTTAACTCTATAGTTTTAAATGATCAGATTTAGCATTTTTATATACTTTATTTAATTCTAGTAAAGTCTTTGAAAGTTAAAATCCGTGGTTTTTGCTGAATGTCATTTATAAGATATGTTTAAATGGTTATCTTTTAAAAACTATATCTCAATTGTACCCAATTTGTGGTAAATTCTTCCCAAAGCAACTAAGGTGTGCTTTTTACCAGGAGTGAATGGACACTGAGAAGACCATTTTAGCATGCTACCTGGGTGCTAGTTTAATGTAGGACATTTGAGACCTGGCTTCTCCACATTGCTTCCGGCCACAGACTTGGTCTCATAATCCCAGAGCAGGTCTCCATAGCTATAATCCTAGTTTTATATTTGCTTATTGCTCACAGTCCAGGTCTTAGATTTTTTATTTGTTTGCTTTTTTGTTTTTTCAGTGTTGTTGTTGTTGTTGTTGTTTTGCAGACCTAACAGTGTTTTAAACCATAGAAATCAAACATTTCCCGTTTCTTCTCTTTCCCCCCATTTCTTTTTTTATCCTGGTAAACTCTGATTTTCCTGCATTGCAGTGCTGTAACTTCTCTCTGTATATTTATCCAATTAGGTACAGACCACTGAAAAAGTTTGCCAGGTTCCAGGAAAAAATGCAAGACACATGCACAGTCACAACCATACATCTTACAAAACTCCATTTATTTTTCTGAGGAATTTTCTGAGGCCCTACTCAAGGGAAACTATTGGATACCTTTTGGGACAATCAAAAGATTTTCACTTATTATTTCCCATGAATATTTTAAAAATGTTTTTTTATTTATTTTTCGGAGACTGAGAGAGAGCACAAGCAGGGGAGGGTCAGAGAGAGAGGGAGACACAGAATCCAAAGCAGGCTCCAGGCTCTGAGCTAGCTGTCAGCACAGAGCCCGACGTGGGGCTCGAACCCACGAACCTTGAGATCATGACCTGAGCCGAAGCCAGACGCTTAATCAACTGAGCCATCCAGGCCCCCATATTTTCCATCAGTTTTTTCGCTCAAAGCACACTCGCCTAGGACCATGGAGTATTCTCAATGGATATTTCTCAGTCTTCCTGCTTTTAATGACTACAATGTAACAATAATGGAGACACAGGGCTCCCTCTTGGGTCCCATTAAATTCTGGGAGAATTGAATGTATAGGTTTCACCTTCTGTAGTCCACCTTTTCCTTCAGCTTTCCTGGGACTAACTGCAAGTTTCTTTCCTAAATAATTCTCATGTAGGAATGATACTAGGTATCTTGGAATTTCATTTACATCTATACAGAGTCTGATACCCTTTTAAATGTCTATACTTTCACACTGAAGAAGTCCCTAGGCATTTCCTCCTTCCATTCCTGATGTCACTGTCTTTTCTCATCAATTTCCTTCCTGTCTCTTCCACTGCCAGTCATATTGCCTTCCCTTGGGAAAATTCCACCTCTTCCTTAGGAAGATACCTTGTTCTTTAAACATTCTCACTTCCTCTAGCAAAGATGCATTCTTTTTTCACGTGGTCTCCATTAAAAACTAATTACCATGACCTTGTTTCACTTCTAATTAGAGAGGTCAGCTGTTGGGATGATAAGAGGCATAAGGATGAGAAAGGCTTGTTATGCCTCTTTTCCCTAGGCTATGATTAATGAATCTCTCCCTTTGACATATGTCAATATTCTCATCACCAAGTACTGAGGCCCTCCACATTTCTTTGTAAGTTAACTTATTATTAAAACCACATTTCATTTCTCTTGGAGGAAAAAAAAATAAAGAAAACACATTTGGCTTTTTAGTGAGACTCTGTACATAAACAATGAAATATAGACTTCTTTCAATGATAGATTTCACTTCTTCCTCTGTTTTCTTTTTCATTTTCTTTTCTTTCTTTTTTTTTCTGGGATTGACAGACACAAAATAATTTCATGGCTCTAATGATGACATCCTTTGTTAAAAGAAATGATGACAATCTCTATTAATTTCTTCTGACTCCTTCTTTGATAGGAGAGTAGAAGGAGATGTTCATTTCTCAAGCAATACTTATTATAAATAACACTATTCCCTACCTAAGGCCACCTGGTCACAAGTTACCATTCATTCTCCAATTCTCTTCAGCCCTTACTTTGCTCCTTCTTCCTCCTGACATAAAACTGTTCTCTAAACATGAGGATTCTCCCCTTCTCTGGTCACTGGGTAGTCAAGTAACCAAACCCCAGTTGTCATAGACAAATATTTTCTGATAGTTTTGTGTGGCCCTAAAAGCAGACCTTGAGGATTGCAATGAATTAAACTGATTTGTTCCACGAGTAGGTTTTAAAATGTTTCTCTCTAAGCATTCATAGTTAATCATAGACATTCATAATGTAAAAAAATAATATCCATATTGATATTAAAAAGAAAAAAGATTTTCATTATGAACAAATACTTCTTATGTAAAACTATTAACACTCTATTTCTTTGCAGACACTTTGAATTAATGTTCACTATTTTCAAGGCTTCTGTTTAGATTCTGCATGTACTTTCTAAGTTTTTCCTTCTTTATTTATAGACTCTCAGAAGTGGCATATGCATGGACCTTATAAATATGATGATTCTAGGCATAGAAAAATACATAAGTGAATTATTGTATATAAATAAAATCTTTTATTTTTACTGTATTTTTAGAGTGCATAGATTGTGTTATTTTCATTATTAAGTGTACTCACTATGCCATTAGATCTCCTTCTGATGCTTTCTACAGGTCAAAATTTAAAAAGGTAAGCAAGGAGTGACCCTGAGGTGATAGATTTATAGAGGTTGAGAACAGGCACATCGGTGTACATCTAAGTGAGGGTTATATTAAGACTAATCAACAGTTACATTTCAGTGTATATAGAATCTGTCTTATACAATTTTGGTTATATATTCTATTGCTAATTGAGTAATGATTATATTTCTATTTGATACATTATGTATTTTGCAAGATCATTTTTCAGCAGCAGGTTTTCAAACTGGAGTCTTCACATAGCAGCATCAGTGTTACCAGGGAACTTTTCAGGAAGTCAGGCCTTCAGTGCCACTCCAAACCAGACTGGAATGGGAAACCTAGGGATAGGTGCTTAACAATTTATGTATCAACAAGCCCTTGAGGTTGTCCTATTGCATGAAATTTGAGATCCGTTAGTTTAGTTCTATCCAAATCTAAGTTATCAAAGTTTTTTTTTTCCTTTTCAGTAAAGAAAATCATTAATCTTCTTTTTTATTTTTTTTGGTTGTTCTTTCTATCCTTTGAAATCGTATGTTAAGACCATCTCTTTTATGAAATGTAGTTTTGAAAGTATTGCATGAAAATCACTCAAAACATAAGAAGCCCTAGGCAGTTAAAAAAATATACCTGAACACAAGTTTATTTCATTCCAACAAGTTTTGTTTTTAATGTTTTATTTACTTTTGAGAGAGAGAGAGACAGCATGAGCTGGGGAGAGTCAGAGAGAGAGACACACACAGAATCCAAAGACAGGATCCAGACTCTGAGCCCGACATGGGGTTCCCTACCCACTTCACCTGACTTTTATTCAAACTGAATAAATGTACCAGTTTATTCTCTATTTATAATTCTGTTTCCATTTTTTTGCTTATTTGTTCCTTTGTTTTGTTTTTTTAGATTCCACATATAAGTAGAAACCATATGGTATTTATCTTTCTGTGTCTGACTAATTTAACTTAGTATAATACCCCTTAGATCCATCCATTTTATTGCAAATGGCAAGGAAAAATAATAAAAAGGACAAATAAATATTTTATGTTGAGAAAATCATAATCTATTCAGCAAACATTAGGCTTCATCAACCTATAAAATTAACTTTGAAATAAATTACAGTAATAGAAAATGGCATGTGAAATTGATGAAAACAGTATTGGTAAGAAAAGTTTTCATCATCTCAGGAAAAGCTCATAAAAAGCAAAAATATTTAAAAGGTTATGAAAATTTCAGTAAAAAGTAATAATTTGTTCAAATAGAATATGTATATGTTTTATGACATGCATATTACATATATATTTACATTTATGTAAGAGGATAACAAACTTACATATTAGATTCAAAATATTTATAACACTTGATGGCAAATATATTCAATAAAAACAATAAATTCCAAAAATAAGAATTTTACAGATGATAATCTTATGCACTGTACTTTTCAAAATATAATTAATAGACTAGCACAATTAGATTATCTTAGGATAAACTAATGCAAATTGTTCATCCTTACTCCATATATGCTGAACTAGAAGCTGGGGGAGAAGCTAGGTAATCTATATTTTAATAATGTCTCCACGTGCAAGGAGGGAAGGAAGGAAGGAAAGAAGGAAGGAAGGAAAAAGGGAAGGAAGTGAAGGGTAGGAGCAAGGAAAGAAATTCACCCTCTTCCCAATATTAAAACAATTCTCTCTTAGAAATGTAAAATGTTCACCATTAAGACAATTACTGAATTAATAAAGAAGTTGCTATTCCACCACTTTAAATAAATGATATTAAGAAATGAGATTACTGAATTTTAAAGTCTGGGGTATGGCTAACTTTACTAAGAAAAAAATAGGCAGGTTTTGATTCATTTATGGGAAGAGCAATATTGAAAATGAATTAGGAAAATGGTTTCAAAATATTAGAGAAAAAAATCTTAAAAATCCAGAGAAAATATACATTAAAAATAAATGAAAGATAAAAGCAGGATAGTTTTAGTTGGGTCCTCTGACTGCATAATTCCTGAAAAGACCAAGAAAGTAAATAGTTATGAAGTGGTATTAAGATCAAAGTCAGACCATATATAATCAATGTTATTGGCTTTTGTTTTTGACATTGACATGCTGTCTGCATGTCTGACACAAAAACAAGTAACAATAATAGCGAATCCTAGAAATATTGTCAAATAGTTTATTACTCATATCGAACGAAAACTCTTGGAAAGAATGTTATTTCCTCACTGCCTTCAATGTCACTACTTTTTTTTAAAATTTCTTTACCATTTATTGAGTTTTTGAGAGACAGAGTGTGAGTGGGGGAGGGGCAGAGAGAAAGCGAGACACAGAATCCAAAGCAGGCTCCAGGCTCTGAGCTGTCAGCACAGAGCCCAACAAGGGGCTCGAATCCATGAGCTGTGAGATCATGACCTGAGCCAAAGTCAGCCTCTTAACCGACTGAGCCACCCAGGCACCCTTGTCAGCCCTTCTTTAACCCCACATGGGTCAGGTTAGGTATCCATCCTCACCACCCCACAGAAGCTATCCTTTTTTCACCAGTAAGTTTTCTGTTGATAAATCTACTGGTCCATTCTTACACTTCTTACTTGACCTGTGAACAACATCTAACATAGGTGAACATTTTTCTTAGTGAAAAACCTTTTCCTCACTTAACTTGCAGGATACCACACTCTCTCAGGTTTCCTCCTTTATTCTAGTTGCCTTCTCAGTCTCCTTTCTAGCTCCTCTTTATTACTCCATCATATAATGTGGGTATCCTGGCTATAAGGTTAAGAGCCATCTATCTTTAGTGTTTTATTATCAATTTATTTTATTATTATTTAATATTTAGTTGTTTTTGAGAGAGAGAAAGAAGGAGAAAGAGGGAGGGTAGGAGGAAGGGAGGGAGAGAGAGAAGAGGAGCAGGGTAGGGGCAGAGTGAGAAGGAGACATAGAATCTGAAGCAGGCTCCAGGCTTGAGCACAGAACCTGACACAGGGCTCAAACTCATGAACTGTGAGATCATGACCTGAGCTGAAGTCAGACACTCAACCAACTGAGCCAGTCAGGCACCCCAGTGCTTCATCAATTTAAATTTTCTAATAACCTGTGTTCTTTTAATCTATATATCTAAGTTGATATAGATTATACGTGGGCTGGACCAACATGATGAATTGCTAATATTCAGCTGTCTTGATTCTTCCACTTGAATTCTTAATGTATCTAAGAACAGAGCTCCTCAGATTATCTCTAACCCTACTCATGATACATTGTTTTAAATTATGCCAACTTAGTTTTCCATCTATTTAGGATACTCACTTTAAAATCTTCTCTAACTTTCCTCTTATCTACAAATCAGCCAATCCTGGCTTTTGTACTTTCAAAATATATCCAGAGTCTGACCACTTCTTACCACCACATGTTTCAAACTATCATATTCTTTTTCCTGAAAAGTCCCAGTGGCATCTTTACTATATTTCTTTCTTCCTTTTTCTTGCTTTTAACCTATTCTCACAGAAAATGCAAATGTCTGTTCTATGAACTACCTGACCTTGAATTGACTTCTCATGACTACTGTGATTTCATCTCCTAATGCTTATATTAATAAAATACAAATAATAAGATGAATAAATAAGAAAAACAAATTAATAAAAATAATATTAAGAACAGTAATAATTCTAAATATAATTCTCTATGCCAGCTGCAGTATTAAGTGCTTTATATATATTAGTTCCTTTAATGACAATGGAAATCCCATGAGGCAAGTTTTAGTATCTCTACTTTATAGGTGAGGAAAATGAGTCCCATGAGTCAGCGTTCAGTGTCAATTTGATATGAGAGAATGGGATTCTAATATCTGCACTCTTAACTGTGCTGACGAATCCCTCTTTTAGTCTGCTCAGGAAGTGTGCTTATCTCATGATTCAAGTATTCTCCTCCCATGTATGTTTTGAAATAAAATGTGTCACAAATTCATATGGAGGTATATATAAAAACATCCATAGGATTATTCTCAATTGTAAAATCCTGGAATTAATCTGAAAGTTCATCAACAAGAGAATAAATAAATGAGTTGTGTTCTGTTCATATACCCAAAATATCCTACTGCTATTAAAATGAATAAACTGGAACTATTGATTTGCATATAAATAAAGTTTACAAACAATATGAAGCAATAAAAAGACAGTTGAAAAACAATAAAGCATCATGATATATATGGCTTAAAAACTGGCAAGACACTTCTCCATGTAGTTTATAGATACATATATCTTCTCAAAGCTATAAAGGCATGAAAAAGAATGACAGATAAAGTTAACTATAGGAGTTACTTTGATCTGGGTTAGGGAGGGTAATGAAAATAGGAAGGGTTCACGAGAAGTGCCAACAGTATTTGTCATATGTCTGCCTTAAGCTGGGTCATATGCCTATGAACATGCATTATGT
The DNA here is from genome assembly GCF_006229205.1 of Suricata suricatta. NCBI lineage: Eukaryota > Metazoa > Chordata > Mammalia > Carnivora > Herpestidae > Suricata > Suricata suricatta. Next base: position 102,013,560 of record NC_043700.1, on the reverse strand, counting down.
TGATCTTTATTCCGTTTTGTATCTCTGAAACAATTTATAATACCAGTTTTGAAAACAAAATAATCATACCAGTAAAGAAAAAATGGTGATAATACAAATAACTGTATATTAATATATCTGAGGGACAGCTGGATGGCTCAGTTGTTTGGGCATCCAACTTTGGGTTAGGTCATCATCTCACAGTTAGTGAGTTTGGGCCCAGCATCCGGCTCTGTGCGAACAGCATGGAGCCTGGAGCCTACTTAGGATTCCATATCTACCTCTCTCTCTCTGCCACTACCCTGCTCATGTTCTCTCTCTCTCTCTCTCTCTCTCTCTCTCTCTCTCTCTCTTTCAAAAATGAAATATTTATCAAATAGGCTCAGGGGATATAGGAATCTCAGATATAGGTCATGACATTAAAATAAAGTTAAAAGAAGCATCTATTAATACTTGGGCAAGTTAGTTACCCTCCCTGTACTTCTTTTCCATATCTGCCAAGTGGGAATGAGGATATCTACAGATAAGGCTGTTGTGAGTATTAAATGAGTTAATATTTATTAATCACTTATAATGATATCAGGCACTATATGAAGTGTCAGGTATATTAAGCACTATAGAAATCTTATTTATTATTATTATTGCTGCCATTATAAAGTGCCATCACTTGAAAGATTAAAATGGAGACAGTCTTCATGTCCAGCTGAAGATAAATGTGCAATAAGTTATAGATGATCCATATCATGAAGTAATATGCAACATGATAGTGTAGACAGAGGTGTTTAGTCATATACTTAAGCAAATATAGGAAGGCATGGTGTCAAATAGCCTAATAAAAAATAAACAGTATTTGTATATACATATGTGTGTATAAATATATTCACACAAAAATCTGTGTAAATATATAAAATTAACAAAAACATCATTGATAGATTGTGTACTATATATATTTTTTAATTTTTAATGTTTAATTTTTGAGAGAGAGAGAGGAAAGGAAGAGCAGAGAAAAGAGGGAGACACAGAATCCAAATCAAGCTCCAGGCTCTAAAATGTCAGCACAGAGCCTGATGCAGAGATCAAACCCACAAACCGTGAGACATGCCCTCAGCCCAAGTTGGGTGCTCAACCAACTAAGCCACTCACGTGACCTGAATGCGTATTACATATTTAATAGTGGTTAAAAATTAGAAAAGGCCAAGAGGCTGTGAAAAGAGAGGTAAGAATAATAATGTAATATTGACTAACATTTATTAAGCATATTTTATTGTCCAAGCACTTTAAATAGTCTTTGTCATTAAGAACTATTAGCAGGTATGACTATATCTACATTTTACAGGTAAAGAGACTAATACTTAGAGTGTAGAAACCTAACCAGTGTTATACAGGTTCTAAAGTTGAAATGTGAATAAACTGCGACTTCAAAGTCTAAAAATTTACCCCCTGCCAAATATAGCTTCTATTTTATTTACTTTATGTCATTGCTTTTGCTTTGTTTTCTTTTGTCTTATATTAGATATAGGCAAAGCTTGTTTCGATTTCAGAAGCACTATCCCTTATAATAAGGAACTCACCTGAAACAGAAAAACCTGATAAATAGTTATCTTTTCTAGTGGAGCTCAAACTTCAGAACAAACATCTTCGGGTTTTTGATGTACAAAGGGGAGAATGCATATGTTTCCAATGTGTTTCTAAGTTCCCAACTAAAATAAATAAATAAATAAATAAATGGAAAAAAAGTAGTCACTGATTATTTTCTCAAATCACTATTTTACTTAATATATTTTTTATTGTGGAATACCTTTAGATGTACAGAGCAGTTATGAAGATAGGACAAATGTGAAGATAGTACAAAGAATTCCCATGTACCATGCACCCAAGTGCCCCTATTATCATCTTATTATATTCCATTTGTTACAATTAAGGAACCAATATTAATATATTATTAACTAAAGTCCATACTTCATTTGGAATTCCTAACATTATACTGAATCTCTTTTCTCTGTTCCAGAATCCTATTAGTACACCATATTACTTAAAGTTATCATGTCTTCTTAGATACCCCTCGGTCAAGACAATTTTCAAAATTTCCTTGCTTTGAGGATCTTGAGTGAGCATTTTGAAGAATACCAACTGGATATTTTATAAAATGTCTCTTAATTAGTATTTTTATGATTGTTTTTTCCCCTCCTTGATTAGGTTAGGGATATAGGTTTGAAGGAAGAAGACCACAAAGGTAAGATGTCATTCTTACCACGTCATATAAGGATTCACAGTATCAGCATGATATATCACTCCTGAGGTTGACTTTCATCATTTGGCTGAGATATTGGTTGTCTGGTTTCTCCACTATAAAGCAATTCATTTTTCTCTCCTTTCCATATGTTCTATAAAAATAAATCATTATATGTAGCCATCACTGAAGGATGCTCAAGGAGTGGGTAGTTATGTTGTGTGATCTTGTACCTTCCTGATGGCAGTATATCTACATAAATTACACAGATATTTTCTGCACAGCAGAATTGTCTCTTCTCACTCATTTATTATTTATTGTATTATACCTCTGTGGACTCATAAATATATTTTTATACTCATATTCTTCCATCTTTGGTCATTGGGAATCTTTTCAATTGGCTTCTATATCTTTTTGACATATTCCCATCATTGTTTGTTTGTTTATTTGTTTGTTTTAGCATTTTCTTGCTTTCTAACAATACAAGATGCTTTGGGATCCTAATGTATATTCCCTCCCTCAGTCCTAGAATTAGCCATCTCTTTAAAAAGCTCTGGTTATTCTTATTGAAAAAATGGTAATCAAAACCAATGGTCTCTATGTGTTCATTGCTATGAGTGTGTTGTTGTCTTTAGTCCCTTTCAGTTGGCAGAGCAAGGAAATATATTGAATGTGTATGTAACCTGTTTATGTACATATATCTATGTGGGGAATAAGTTTAGGAATTCCCTTAGCTTGCACCAAGCTCAATTTAACAAGGCTTAGAGAGGAAAGCAGCCACAGGGCAAAAACACCCTCAGTTAGAACAAAAGCATAGAGCAGGAAGTCTCTTCCACAGGATAAATGCATCAGAGAATAGGTAAGCAGGTAAACAGGGCAAAAGACCACCACAACAGGGTGAAATTACCCGGAGCTAATTAGCAAAAAAAAAAAGTGCTCTGTTGACCTTGAAGTAGCATGCTCTATCTGTCTCATCCCATAAGCAAGTTAAGATAAACAGACAAGGTACCTGGTGCCTGCTGTAAACAGCCATCTGTTCAGCACCAGTATTTTGTTTTTTATTGATGCAAACCCCTAACACCACATATCTTCAAAATCCCCTTTCTTTGACACAATTAAGTTAATGATCACTGTTTCATTATCTTTTTCTGTATGTCATCACTTTTGTAAGCCTCTGATCCTGATAAATACAGAGCAAGGAACTTTACTTGGGACTCTTGTCTCCTACTGGACCTTAGCTCCCTCAAGTATTCAATTCTGGGTCTGCTCTCTTGCTGGACAAGAGAGAACTCCAGACTCAAAGTCTGTGGCATATCTATACTTATTCATGTATATATGACATGTGCATGTGTGTCTGTATATATATTTACATATATAACCATTAGTTCTATATTAAGCCTAACCTAAGTTCATACCGATGGCTTCAACCATGATCCATTACCTTGTGGATACTTCTAACCTTGTTCCCTAGATTGTCTAATCTCCATTCCAACCATGAAAAATCTGGCTTCCATTTATTTATTTATTTGTTCAAGTCCAGTGTACATGTATAGTGGTTTTAGAATTGCTAATGCATACCCTCACAGGATATAACTCTATCAATTAGATTTTAATTTTTATATGTCATTCCTCATTTTCAGAAATATATCAGTTATTTTGTTTCCCTCTCAGACCCTTCAGTGAGGTTGATTCATTTATTTGTAATACAATTGGATTACTTTGTCTGGAAGCCAATCTGGGGTCTCTCAATTACCTAAGAGATTTCTTTTTTTTAAATCACAGACATTAGCTTTTAGGATAAATTTGTTCATTACTACAAATCACTTTTTTGGATTTTCATTGTAAAGTCCTTAAATCTGTATATCAAATTGGGAAGAATTTATATCTCATCAATGTTGAGACTTCCAGTTCATAAACATCGAGTATCTTGGCATTATTTAGATCTTCTTGATTTCTTTTGTGAGCGTTTTGTTGTTTTCTTTATAAATTTTTTTAGTTTATTTGTTGAGAGAGAGGTACAGTGCCAGATGGGGAGGGTCAGAGAGAGTGAGGGAGAGAAAGAATTTCAATCAGGCACTATCCCATCAGCACAGAACCTCATGTGTGGTTCAATCTCACGAATTGTGAGATCAAAATCTGAGTTGAAATCAAGAGTCTGATACTTAACTGACTGAGACACCCAGGTGGTCTGGTATTTTGTTGTTATCTGCATACATTCTATACGTATTTTGATAGATTTATTTAAAAGTCATTTTTGGTGTAAATTTATTGGTTTTGATTTTTTAATTTCAAATTTAAGTTATTTATCATCATCATGTAGTAATACAATTGACTTTTGTATATTGACCATATATCCTGTGATCTTAACTGTATTCATTTTTTTTCACCCAATTCCCCATCCTCTCCCTTCACCTCTGACAAGCAAATCAGTTCTCTATTTCTATTTTTTTGGTTGTTGGTTTTTGTCTTTTTGTTTTTGTTTTTTTGTTTTGTTTTTGTTTTTAGATTCCACATATAAGTGAGTCCATACATTATTTGTTTTTCTCCAACTTATTTCCCTCTCTCTATCCCTGCTTCTCTTTCTTTTCTTTCCTTCCTCTCTCCTTCCTTCCTTCCTTCCTTCCTTCTTTCCTTCCTTCCTTCCTTCTTATCTTGGACTATCTAGAACATCCAGAAATCCAGTATTGTGTTAATAGAAATAGATACCCTTGCCTTACCTTGTTCCTGATCTTAGAAGAAAAGAATCTTCTCTTTCATCTATATAGTGATGATGATGTTAGCTGTAGGTTTTTTGTAAACATTATCATTTCAGGAAGTTTTCCATATTCAGAATTTTCTGAGTGTGTATGTCATAAATGAAGGTTGTATTACGTTTTATTAATTAGTATAATCATAATATTTTACTTTTTTAGCCTGTTAATATTGTAGAGTACGATGATTAACATTTTACTGCTTATGCAGCCTCGAATACCTGGAATATATCCTATGTGATCTTGGTGTATAATTGTAAATACCATTGATGGAATCAACTTACTAATATTTTTCAGGATCTTTGCATCTATGCACATGACATAATTGCCTGTCATTTTGATTTCTTGTAATACCATATTGTGGTTTTGGTATCAGGGCATGACTAGTAAAAGTTAGGCAGTGTTTCCTCTGCTTCAGGAGATTGTAGAGAATGGTATTATTTATTTCTTAAATGTTGGGAAAATTTTACCAGAAAAATCATCTGTACCTGGTGCTTTCTTTTTAAATGAGGTTTTAAATTATTGCTTCAATATCTTTAGTAGGTGTAAGGCTATTAAAATTATTTATTTATTTTTGTGTGAGTTTAGCCAATTGTGCCTTTCAAGGAAATTTTCATCTAATCTAAGTTCTCAAGTTCTAAGTATTGCATTGTTTTTAGTATCCATTTGATTTCTTTTTAGTGCACATAAGATCAGTAGTAATAATTCCCATTTATCTTAATTTTTCAAGACTTTATTTATTTAGAGAAGTTTAGGTTACAGTAAAATTGAGAGGAAAGTACAGAGATTTTCTGTATACCACAGTACATCCTCCTCCATTTTTAACATCATTTACCAAGAGGATGCATTTTTTTTTTTATTCAAGATGAATCTACTTGGACACATCATAATTCCAAATGCCATAATTTACATTAGGGCTCACTCTTGGTGTATATTCTATGGGTTTTGACAAATGGACAATGATATATATCTGTCATTATAATATACTGAGTATTAGTTGACCCTTGAACAACTCAAGTTTGAATTATGAGGGTCCATATAAGTGGGCAAATATAGTACAATACAATAAATGTATTTTCTTTTCCTTATAATTTTCTTAATATTTTTTCTCTAGTTTACTGTGTTGTAAGAATACAGTATATAATTCATATTATGTGCTAATTAGCTGTTTATGTTATCTGTAAGGTTTCTGGTAAACTTTTAAGTTGATTTTAATAGTTAACTTTTTAGGGTGTCTAAGTTATTTGTAGAGTTTCAACTGGCATAGGGTTAGAGCCCCTAATTCCTGCATTATGCAAGGATCAATTGTACTTTTACTGACCTAAAAATCCTCTGTGCTCTGCCTATATTTATTTCCTCTTCCCACCCTGGAAACTACTGATGTTTTTATTTTCTCTATAGTGTTATCTTTTCCAGAATATCATATAGTTGGACAGATTTTTTTGTTCATTGACTAATACACATTCAAGATTCCTCAATTTCTTTTCATGATAGCTATTTATTTTTAGCACTAATATTCCATTGTCTAGATTTATCATAGTTTATTTTGCTTACAAGTTTTGGCAATTATGACTGAAACTTCTATAAATATTTGTGCACAGGTATTTGTGTAGACCTACATTTTCAACAAATTTGGGTAAGTATTAGAGTAATACTGGATCATATGTTAAGAGTTGTTTAGTTTTGTAAGAAACTGCCAAACTGTCTTCCTTAGTAACCTTACTATTTTGTGTTCCCACCGGCAGTTATTGAGATTTCCTGTTGTTCCCATACTTGCCAGAATTTGGTATTGTCAGTTTCCTGGGTCTTACCTTTCTGATAATAGTGATTGGTGTGTTCTCTCTTTTTACTTGGTTAGCCTGGTTAGAGCTTCATCAATTTTATTAAGCTTTTCAGGAGTGCAGACATTGTTTTTATCTATTTTTTCCTGTTTTAAATTTCTTTGATTGTGGCTCTTTTTTTTTTATTGTTTTACTTTTGCTTAAGGCTTAATTTGTTCTTATTTCTCTAGTTTTCTAAGGTGGTTGTTTAATTATATTAATTTTAGATCTTTATGATTTTATAACATGTATTTATGCTATACATTTCCCCCAAACACTGCTTTTGCTGCACAAATTATGAGTAAAATTTTGATAATTTGCATTCTTTTATTTTTTTAATTTGAAATTTTATTTTTTAAATTTCTACTGAGGCATTTTAAAAATATGGGTTATTAGAAGGGTGGTGTTTAATGTCAAAGCATTATTTAGTTATATTTTTGCTATTGATTTATATTTTAATTATGGAGCATATTTCTATATTTTTTAATTTGCTGAATTATATTTTATGGACTGGAATGTGTCCTATCTTGGTGAATGTTTCATATGAGTTGGAAAATAACATTTATTTGGTTGTTGTTAAAGTTTTCCATAAATGTCAATTAAATCAAGTTAATTTATAGTGCTGTTCAGGTCATCTGTGTTCCTACTGATTTTCTGCTTGCTTGGTTAATGAATTATCAACAGAGAGTGTTTTTAATCTACAGTAATGATAGTGGATTTATCTGTTTCTCCCTGGTGTTTTAGCTCGTGTGTTCTGATACTTTTTAAGTACATACACATTTTGGATTACTAACATGTTCTTGGAAAATTGCCCCTTCTATTATTTTGTAATTCCCACTTTATTGCTCATAAGTTTCTTGTTCTGAAGTTTGTTTTTCCTGAAATTAGTATAGCTATTTCATCCTTTCTTATATCTTTCTCTATCACATCACTTGTAACCTATGCAGGTCTTTATATTTAAAGTTGATTCCTTGTAGTCAACATATAATAATGTAAGACAATAATTAACCCACTCTGGGTTATAGTAATGATTGATGTAGTTGTATTAATATGTACCATATTTATAACTGTCATTTATTTGTTACATTTGATCCTTGTTTCATTCTCCTGCCATTCTTTGCCTTTTTTAATTGAGCATTTATTTGATTCCATTATATCTCCTCAGCATATAAATTATGCTTTAAAAAAGGTTTTGGTTACACAGAATAGGAAATATAGCCAATGGTATTGTAACAGCTTTTTATGGTAACAGATCATAACTACACTTATGCTGAATATAGCACAGACCTGTCAAATCATTATACTGTACACCTGAAACTAATGTAACATTGTATATCAACTTTATTTCAATTAAAAAATACTGACTGTTCTAGAGTTTACAGTGTGTGTTTTTAACTAGTCAAATCCACCATTAAATAGTACTCTACCACTACATGTGTGGCACTGGCACTTTATAATGGGGTAATCCTAATTCCTCTTTCCTGTTGGCTTGTGATAGTGCTATAACTTACACTTACCTATATGCCAATAATTACCCAATACACTTTTCTTTTATTACTTTAAGCAAAGAGTTATGTTTTAGATCAATTAAGAATAAGAAATAGAGCAGCGCCTAGGTGGTTTAAGCAGCTGACTTTGGCTCAGGTCACGAGCCAAATTCATAGGAATTCTGACCTATATAAAAATTCCTCCTACCTGAGGAACTTTCTTTAACATTTATTTCCAGAAAGTTCTGCTAGTGATAAATTCCTTCAGTTTTTGTTTGCCTAGGAAATTTTTTATTATTATTTTTTCTTTACTAATGAGGGACAGATTCACTGAATATAGAAATCTAGGTTGGTGGTTTTATTTTTTTGCCACATTAAATATTTCACTCCACTCTCTTCTAGAGTAAATGGTTTTAGACACTACATTTGTAGTTCTTATCTTGTTATTCTGTAAGTGACGTGTTTCCCAACTCTCTGGATTATTTCTTTAATATTTTCTCTTTTTCTCTCTGCAGTTAAATTTGATATGCCTAACTATTGTTTTGCTCACCTTTCTGTTGTTGTTGTTGTTGTTGTTGCTGTTGTTGTTGTTGTTGTTGTTCTTCTTCTTCTTCTTCTTCTTCATCTTCATTTTCATCATCTTTAAAATCTTGGTTGGTACTCACTGAGATTTTTGAATGTGTAACTTGATAAATACTAACTGGAAATTTCTTAGCCATTGTTACTTCAAACATTTATTTTTCTGCATTCTTCTCTTTTCTTCTGATATTCTGATTACACATATATTGTAGCTTCTGATGTTGTCCCACATAACAAGATATTCAATTTATAGCTTTCCTCATTCTTTTTTCCTTTGAATTTTAGTGTGGGAAATTTTGATTGACATATATTCATATTCATGATTATTTTTCCTGAGCTATGTAGAGTATACTGATCAGTCCCTTAAATGTATTCTTTATATATGGTAGATTTGGTCTCTTAAGATGATGTGAATCATAGTTATTTTAAATACCCTAAATACCCTGTCAGATAATTATAGCACCTGTGTCATGTATGAGTTTTATTATGATTGCTTTATCAATTCAAATCATATTATTTTGCATTTTTCTATGCCTCACATTTTTTGTCATTGTTGAATGTCAGACATGTTGTATTGGATAACAGGGAATAAATTAATTAGACCTTACAGTACAGATCTGTTATTCTGGTTAGTAGTTGGGTTGTGTTTAGCTAGGTACCAGAAAGTACACATTCCTTTTGTGTCTTTGTTTTTATCTCCCCTTTTTATTTAAGCTTCCCTGAAGACCCTTCCTCAGAGATAGTCTCTATCATTTGTAACCCACTGTTACTAAATTGGAATGCAGTAAATATGATGATAAGATGTGAGGTAGAGGTCATATTCTATAATCCTTTAACTAAATCTTAGTCTTTTAGGTGGTTTGTTTAAAGCTGTGCACGTCATTAACATTTGTTCAGCAGTACAGCTTTTTTTCTCTTCCCAGGTTATAGTGTTCCCAGTCTGTGTATTTGCTATTGTTGTTTGTTTGAGGCCTAGACCCCAGTTGACTGTGTTAGCATTTTCCCCTTAGGTGAGACAGGGAGGTTGGAGGGTACTGGAGAACAAATGAATTCCCTTCTACCACCTGGAGTAAGGTTTTAGAATTATACTGTAGCAAAGTTACTTTCCCTTAAGAGTAGGCCTTTATTACTGAGAAAATTTTGATGTCTATTAGAGGGATCACTCCCAAAGCCAGGAGGGAATCTTTGAGGGATCTTCACCATGGAAACCAGGGACTAGAGTGGACAGAAAGTTGTGGCAGATTCCTTCAGGGAAAGCCTATGAAAATGTCGTGGGTTCCAGGAGCTTATCACTCTCGTGTAAAATAACCATCGTTTATGGCTCCAGCCACTTTTGCTCTAGCAAAGCAGATCTCAGTTGCTATATCTCTCTGTGTCTGTTTTTGTAGATATTCACGTGGTAGCTTGCCTTGATGGTTCCAAATAAGGTCACTGATCTAAATATGTCCGTCTTTTTGTGGTTGTAAGAATGGTGATGACTTTCCAGTTCTTTATATATTGGAGTTGAAACTAGAAATTCTGCTCACTCACCTTTAAAGATAAATTTACTATAGTTTGGTTAATTACAAAATAACATAAAATGGATGTTAAAGCGCTATTGAAGACTTTGTAAAAATCTCCATACAAAAGTCTGAATATTCTAAAAGGATTTAGTTAAAGTACCTGAGAATCAACCAAATAGAAATATCTACAAATGATAATAAACATTTTTGATGCAAATATTTATGGAATAATTGAAGAAAATTAGCTTGTTTAGAACCATCTAATAAGAATAAATGCACAAAAATACCAGAATTTTAATTAAAGGATTTGAGAAATAGTAGAAACATAAGAACTCTGAAACTCTGAACTAGAATGAATGGTAAGGTGTTGGTCCCAGTAATCTTTTTTAAAATCAAACGTGTTCTTCTTGGCAAACTGAACTATTTCTCTATTTTCAGGAATGAGATTTGGATGTGAAAACTGTACTTTGAATTGTTATTTTTGCAGTTTTATTATTAAATAATGTCTTAACAGACATTTGGATGACTTTTGAAAAAGAGATTGGTAACAATACATAAATTTCTCAAATAAATGGCAAAACAATAGGTCACAATAAACTTTTGCTTTCTAAGAGTATTCAGACTTATAAATTTTGGCATGTTTAAGTGGATATTAATTTAATTACAAGTTTTTTGGGGCTCTACTAAAGATTATGTGTATCTGTAATCTTTCCAAGATAAACAAGTGGAATCACACAAGGTATATTTCAGCCATACCTTAAATATAAATGATCAAGTGAAAGAAAAATACATTTTTCATGAACATATTTTCAAACTGACTTTTCATTTTATATTAATTAACAACAAACTAATCCCAAGTAAATTAACAAAGCAGAAAAAAATGGTAAGTGAGGAAATGTAAAGTTGCCATTTGAAGGGTAGGCATTTTTATCAACAAATTTCAGTTAAAATGGTTACACATATGTGACTTCTTTTATTATGATAATTTGATTTATTCTATAAATTGCCAAATTTCAATTCAAACAGGTATTTATGCACAAAAACCAAGCCCCTTTAATTAGACATGGGAGTATTTCTGTGCCTTCAATAAGTGGTTTTGAATTTTAAAATGTTTGAGAGATATTGGTTGTTATGGAAATATATTTATCTCATAGTTTTAAATATTTAAAATTTGAGATATCTGCATCAGATTGTAAAGAAACATGAAAAAATGAAAACACTATGTTTTGAATGAAATATCACAGGTACATATGCTTATACATGTCCTTTGATACATATATTAAGTTTTTATTGGGTATAAATCTAAAAGGAATAATTACTGTTTCCTAACGTATGCCATAACACACAAGGAATTCCTCAAAGTGATTTTATAACATTTCTCTGCTCAATGTCCTTGTTGCACCAGAGATACTTCCTGAAACATCAAGCCCATTAGTTAGTCTTCTAATAAAACCATTAGTTAGTCTCAGGAACAGGAAGCATAACAGGCTTTCCTAACAAAGAGAAGAGACCTAGATAAAATGACAAGATGAGGATTTCATCCCAAAAGAAAAAAACAAGAAAAATTCACAGCCAGGAATCTAATCAAAACAGAAATAATAATCCTGATCTAGAATTTACAGCAATAATCCTAAGAATGCTGCCAGGGTTGAGTAAAGCATGGAAGACACCAGGGAGTCCCTTACTACAGAGATAAAAGACCTGAAAACTGGTCAGACTTAAATGAAAAATACAATAATTGAGAATCAAAACTGACTAGATGTAATGACTATAAGGATGGAAGAAGCAGAGGAATGAGCAAGTCATATAGAAGATAAAATTATGGAAAATAATGAAGCTGAAAAGAAGAGGTAAAGAAACATATTGGATCATGAATGTAGACTTAGGAGAACTCAGTTACTCTTTAAGGCAAAGTAAAATTTATATCATAAGAGTCCCAGAGGAAGAAAAGAGGGAAAAGGGGGCAGAAGGTTTATTTGAGCAAATTATAGCTGAAAACTTCCCTAATCTAGGGGATGAAACAGACATCCAAATCCAAGAGGTACAGAGAACTCCCATCAAAGTCAACAAAAGCAGGCCAATAAAAAGACTTACTGTAGTTAAACTTTCATAGTAAAGAGATAAATAAAAAATCTTAAAAGTGACAAAAGTAGCCCTCAGCTTAAAAAAGAAAGACAGATAAGATTAGCAGCAGTTCTGGTCACATAAACTTGGCAGGCCAGAAGAGAGTGGTGTGATATTTTGAATGTACTAAATGGGAAAAATATGCAGCCAAGAATACTCTGTCCTGCTGTTATTCAGAGTGGAATAAGGCTGTTAAGGCTGTTATTCAGAAAAGGGGGAGAGTAAAGAGTTTCCCAGACAAACAAAAACTAAAGGAGTTAGTAACCATTAAGCCACACTGCAAGAAATATTAAAGGGGAATCTTTAAGTGGAAAAGAGAGACCAAAGGCAACAAAGGCTAGAAAGAAACAGAGAAAATCTCCACTGCATATAGAACATGCTCTAAAACAGATCATATACTATGTCACAAATCAGGCTTCAACAAGTACAAAACGATTGAGATCATGCCATACATATTTTCAGACCACAAAGCTGAAACTTGTGGCCAACCATAAGAAAAAAATTTGGAGAGGCTACAAACACATGGAGATTTGAAAACATCTTATTAAAGAATGAATAGGTCAATTAGGAAATTAAAGCAGAAATGAAGAAAATAAATGGAAACAAATGAAAATGAAAACACGATGGTCCAAAACCTTTGGGATGCAGCAAAAGCAGTCATAAAAAAGAAGTATCTAGTAATATAGGCTTACCTGAAGAAGCAAGAAAAATTTCAAATACACAACCTACATTACACCTTTAGATAAAGAACAATAAATAAAATCTAAAGCCGCAAAAGGGAAATAATAAAGATTAGAGCAGAAATAAATTATATGGAAACAAACAAACATTAGAATAGGTCACGGAAACCAGGAGCTGGTTCTCTGGGAAAATTAATAGAGTTGATAAAACCCTAACCAGATTTACCGGAAAAAAAAGAGAAAGGACCCAAAATAAACTAAATAACTAATGAGAGAGGAGAGATCACAAATAACACCACAAAAATGCATCAATCATAAGAGAATATAATAAAAATATATATGCCAACAAATTGAGCAATCTTAGAGAAATGGATTAATTCCTAGAAACTTTTAGACTACCAAAATGAAATAGGAAAAATTAAACAGTTAAACAGACCAATAACCAGCAAAGAAATTGAATCAGTTATTTAAAAAGTCTCCCAACCAAAAAAGACCAAGGCCAGATGGCTTCCTAGGGAAATTCTACCAAACATTTAAAGACAATTTAATACCTAAAATAAATTTAAAGACAATTTAGTAGTTTATTCTTCTCAAACTAGGCCAAAAATGGAAAAGAAATGGAAGATTTTCAAACTCATTCTAAGCATTACCTTGATTCCAAAACCAAATGAATGCCCACTATAAAAGAGAATTACAGGCCAATATCCCTGATGAACACAGATGCAGAAATTCTCAACAGTATACTAGCAAATCAAATTCAACAGTACACTAAAAGAATCATTACCAGGATCAAATGGGATTCGTTCCTGGGCTGCTGGGGTGGTTCAATATTCACAAATCAATCAACATGATACACCATATTAATAAAAGAAAGGATAAAAATATATGATTCATTCAATAGATGCAGGAAAGGTATTTAATAATATACATCATGCATTGTTGATAAACACCCTCACCACAGTAGGGATAGATGGAACATACCTCAACATCAAAAGCCGTATATGAAAGACCCACTTGTGATATCATCCTCAATGGGGAAAAACTGAGAGCTTTTCTTCTATAGACAGCAACACAACATAGATGTCTGCTCTCACCACTGTTATTTAACACAGTCCTGGAAGTCCTGGCCTCACCAGTCAGACAGCAAAAAGAAATAAAAGACATCCAAACTGGAAAACAAGAATCCAAAATTTCACTATTCACATATAACATTATACTCTATGTAGAAAACCCAAAAGACTCCACCAGAAAATTGTTAGATCTGATACTAATTCAACAAAGTCACAGGATACAAATATACAGAGCTCTTTTGCATTTCTGTATACTATTAATGATGCAGCAGAAAAAGAAATCATGGAGTCAATCCCAAAAACCATAAGATACCTAGGTATTAACCTAACCAAAGAAGTAAAACATCTGTCCTCAGAAAACTATAGAACAATTATGAAAGAAGTTGAAGAGGACACAAAGAAATGGGAAAACATTCCAAGCTTGTTGACTGGAATATAGTTAAAATATTTCCCAAAGCAATCTACACATTTAATGTAATCCCTATCAAAATGCCACCAGCATTTTCACCAAGCTAGAACAAACAGTCCTGAAGTATGTATGGAACCACAAAAGGCCTTGAATAGTCAAAGTGATCTTGAAAAAGAAAACCAAAGCTGGAAGCATCCTGATTCCAAGTTATATTACAAGACTCTAGTGTTCAAGACAGTATGATACTGGCATGAAAACAAAACAAATAAACAAAAAAGAACAGATAAATGGAACAGAATAGAGAACCCCAAAATGGACCCTCAACTGTATGGTCAACTCATCTTCAACAAAACATGAGATAATATCTAATGGGAAAACAGTTCTTTCAACAAATGGTGCTGGGGAAGCTGGGCAGCAAAGAAATGACACTGGGCCACTTTCTTACACCATACACCAAAACAAAGTCAAAATGGATGAAAGCCCTAAATGTGAGATAGGAAACTCAAAATCCTATAGCAGAAGACCTGCAGTAGTCTGTCTTGCAGTAGTCTCCTTGATATTGGCCTTACCAACTTTTTACTAGACATATCTCTGGAAGAAAGAAAAATAAAAGCAAACATGAACCATTGACACTTCAGCAAAATAAAAATCTTCTGGACAGCAAAGGAAATCATCAACAAAATTAAAACAAAACCTTTGTAATGAGAGAAGATGTCTGCAAATAATGCATTTGATAAAGGGTTAGTATCAAAATATATTAAAAATGTATTAAACTCAACACCCAGAAACCAAATAATCCAGTTAGGAAATATGCAGAAGACATGAACAGACATTTTCCCAAAGAAGACATACAGATGGCTAACCAGACACATGAAAAGATGCTCAACATCACTCATCATCAGGGAAATACAAATCAAAACTACAATCAGATATCACCTCTAAATGAATGGGTAAATTTAACACAGGAAACAACAGGTGTTGACACAGATGTGGAGAAAGGGGATCCCTCTTACACTGTTGGTGGGAAAGCAAACTGGTGAAGCCATTCTGGAGAACAGTATTGAGGTTCCTCAAAAAATTAAAAATAGAACTACCTTGTGATCCAGCAATTACACTACTAGGTTTTTACCCAAAGGATACAGAAATACTGACTGAAGGGACACATGTACCCTGATATTTATATTATCAACAATAGCCAAAATATAAAAAGGACCCAAATGTCTGTCAACTGATTAACGGTTACAAAAGAAGTCATTTGTGTGTGTGTATAAGTAGATTATTACACAGCCATAAAAAGGAATGAAATGTTGCTATTTACATTGACATAGATGGAGCTAGAGAATATGCAAAGAAAAAGAAATCAGAGGAAGTCAAATACCAAATGATTTCACTCATATGTGGAATTTAAGAAACAAAACAGATGAACACAGTGGGGGGAAAAAGAGAGGCAAACAATAAAACAGACTCTTAACTATAGAGAACAAACTGACATGCTAGAGAGTGATGGGTGAGGGTATGGGTTAATTGGGTGATAAGTATTAATGAAGGTACTTGTTGGGATGAGCACTGGGTGTTATGTATGTAACTGATGAATCACTAAATTCTACTCCTGAAACTAATACCACACTATATGTTAGCTAACTGGAATTTAAATGTAACTTGAAACTACACTCAAAAGAATAATGAAAAAGAAATGAAATTTAGTATTAACATTTTAAAAGAATTTTAAATTCTCTCAAGTTTTAGAATTCTAGAAATGGTAGGTTAAGAGCTGTTATGATTGGTTCTCCATAAAGTCAGATTCTAATTCCCATTTTATTTTTATTTTATTTTAGTCACATAAATGGCTTTTATTCAGTAGCTCAATTCAGGTTTCATGATTGCTGATAGAGAAATGGCCATTAAGACATTAAGTAGAATGAGATGACATGGCCTTAATTCTTTCCTTTATGAATATTTCCTAGAATTTGTGCAAATCTGTTTTTGCTTTACACCTTTACCAGAGTATAATCACACAGGCATATCTATTAAAAGTTTAAATGAAATATTTTATGGTTTAAATTTGGTTCATCTTTTATTTACCTAAAAAGCAGAATATGTTATTAATGAAAAAAAGAATTGAGGTGCCTGAGAGGCTTGGTTAAGCATCTGATTGGGCTCAGGTCATGGTCTCATGGTTTGTGAGTTCGAGCCCCTCACAGGACTTTGCACTAGTGGCTCAGAGCCTGGAGCCTGCTTCAAATTCTGTATCTACCTCTCTGTCTTTCTGCCCTTTCTTCACTTGTGCTTTCTCTCTCTCACTCTCTTACTGAAAAATAAACAAACCTAAAAAAAATGGATATTTGGTAAAAACTAAGAGTCTCTGCAACTTATGTTTTAAAGTAAAATGTGCTTATATTCTTATTTTCTTACACTTCTGTATCTAATTTAGGAATAAAGAATATATATACCTAACAAAATTATTTGGGCAACTCTTTTCCCTTTTTCTATTTTCTGGAAAATCATTTAAATTAAGGATTCTGTGGTCCTTTAAAGTTTGTTAGAAATTTCCTATTATAGTGTTTGAGCCTTGTGCTCTTTAGTGACAAAAGATATTCATCTACTTGAGTAGTTGTTTTAGTTTTGGGACATTAGTGATGTTTTATAGTTTCCCAGAAGTTTAGTCAGTTTATTAATTTTGACTGTATTTTAAATTATTGGTTATATTATTATTGTGCTATTGTTTCCAAATGTAGTTTTCTGTATTTCATTTATTTGCATTTTTCCCCTATGTACCTTTTTTTCTTTTGAAGCAGAGTGGGCTATGTTTTAGTCATGTTGAAGTGTGTGTTTTTGATTTCTTGATTTTTCTCCACAAAGATTGGTAGAAGACACATGCATAATCTTTATCAGTAGTGATTGATGTAGGTGACTTGGATGCTTATCTCATGGTGAAGGAATGTATCTCTAGCATTTAAATACAAGGCAATATTTTTAGCATAGCAAAGGCAAATGTTAGTTCTTTGTGAGCAGGGGTCAATAGCCTGTTTGCTTAAGGGAAAGAATTAGAAAAAAAGGATTCTCAGGAAATGCTCCCATAAACACAAAAGAAGTTCTTACAATAAGTTCTTTCACAAGGTGCAATCAGCATATTTTAGGATAAGGGGACAAGTCACTCCTGATAATAATCAGCAAGGTGCCTTGGGGGGTCAGTGCTCAAAAAATAATTGAGCGGGGGTAGACATCAGTTACCGTCTGACAGCAGGAGGCTGTGCAAAACCTGCCTTAAACTCACAAGGAATATCCTCAACTTAGTGTGTTCAGAAATGGCACCCAACATTTATCTTTTCATTTTACCAGTTTCACTGTGATATTTCATGGTGTTGACCTGTTTCTGTTGATTTTGAAGGGAGTTCCTGGTGCCTCTTGGATGTGGATGTCTGTTTCCTTACCCAGATTAGGGATGTTCTCAGCTATAATTTGTTCTAATAAACCTTCTGCTCCTTTCTGTCTCTTTTACACTGGAACTTCTGTGATATGGATATTATTTACTTTCATGGGATCACTTAGTGCTCTAACTCTGCCCTCATGGTCTAGTAATTTCCTTTCCCTCTTTTTTTCTGTTTCATCATTTTCCATAACTTTACCTTCTGTTTCACCTATTCTCTCCTCTACTTTTATCCTCATTGTCACTGTAAATAGTTTGTTTGCATTTCATTTATAGCATTTATTAATTTATCATAACTGTTTCTTAGGTCTTTGATATTTGCAGCAATAGATTCTCTTTTGTTTTCTGTGTCTTTTTCAAGCCCAGATATTATAAGTTTTATAAATTCTCATTCAGACATGTTGTTTATATCTATTTAAAGCACTTCTATGGCTATTATTTATTTCTGGATTTTTTTTTGAGAATTCTTCCCTATTGTTATTTTGGCTAGGCTTCTGTCTTTTACATGTTTTAATAGCTTGGTATGTGTCCTGTATCTACTATATTAAAAAGAGGTCATACACTGTCTAGGGCCTGGCACATCAGGAAGGGTTTTTGCAGTGTGTTGTATGCACTCTATTGTTTATTTGGCTGCTCTATCCCACTCTCAGTCCTGCAAAACTCCTCCTTGCTCATGCTCATAGTGGTGGATTGTTTGGACTCCCCACCAAGTGTGCTTTTATTTGTTCATTGAAATAACCCTGGAGAAAAGGAAAAATGTGGGGGGGGGGGAGAACTGATCCCATACAAAGAGAAAAATGAAAGGGCCAAAAAAAAAAAAAAAGGCAGAAATTTAAAAAAAAACTATAATGCTTAATCCAGAGAGAGAGAGAGGACAATAAAGAAGGAGCTACAGAAAATATGCAAGAAGAATAGAGTAAAAATGCCTGATTAAACAAACAAAACAGAGAAAGAAAAAAATTTATATATACACACATATATAAAAGAATAAAAGAATTGACCAAAAACCAAATCAGAAAACATAAGCCTGACTCCAAAGGAAAATAAGAAGAGGGTGAAAAGAAAACGAAGAGAAAAGAGAAGAGGGAAAAAAAAAAAAAAGACGAATATACAAACCATAGGACGGTTTTTTGTTGGTGCCTGGGACTGGCAGCTGTTCAGGTCTGGAGGAGAGGCAGTCTGTTTGGCTCAGGGTCCATCTTATCCCACAGGTAAGGAGTTGCCAGGCAGAGAAGGGTGGAGTTTGTTGTAAACGGGCCCCACCTCCACTAGGGGTTCCTGTTCTGTTTCCTGATTCTCTGTTTCCTGAACACCCTCCCTGTTGGTGTTGGGGAGAAAAGTGGTGACACCCCAACAATATCTCCTCTCCAGCCTGGGTATCTCCAACTGTGCTGTTCAGGCAACCCTCACAAAGTACACAGGTGGTCACCTTGCTCTGCTCCACAGTCTCCTGAGCCTTCTAGGCGCCTTCTAAGTTGGGACTCAAAACCCCATGTCTTAAGGGGCCTTGCACCACAAGGATTCTGTTCTGGTGTTTCACCACTCAGCCCTGACGATTAAAGGAATTTGGCTGGTGCCTGCAGGGTCTTTTGTCCTTGGAGAAGCAATAAACCCTCTTCACACAGCAGCAGAGAAAGGGGGCTGCTCTCTCCCAGTACATCCCTGAGATCACTCATTTCTCATTCCCTGGTCCATGGTATAGAGATGTTTTCCTCTTTTACTACCACAATACTACAGTTCCACAGCCTCCTGTCTTTCTCTCCCTATTGTCTCTCCACAAAAGGGGTTCCCTCCCCTCAGTGCCTAGGCTGTTTTATCTCCCTCAATTCATATGCATGTCTTCTTTCCAGCCAAGCTGTCTCCTCCACCTGTGGAGGTATTTCTGTCACTCCACACATTGAATTCCTAGGTGTTCCAAGTGATCTGACCTCAGTACAGCTATGTTTGAGGAACGGGAATTCCAGTCACCTTACTTTTTCACCATCTTAACTCTGTCCTTTTCCTTTCTTCCTCTTTTTACCTCCCAAACTCTGTCTGTTTTCTTATGTTGAAGAAATGCCTTGAGCATTTAAGTAAATGTTACATTTACTTAGTTCTTTGCAGTTTCAGAGATGATACCCCATCATATAAACATTATTTTCTCTAAGCCAAGTAACATGATTTAATCATAAAGAAATAATTATTGTATGTCACTAAGCTCATTATCTCAGTGTTCTTAGACATTTTCAACCAACTGCAGTGTTTTAATATATATTAATTTAAAATTTTCACTTTCTTGTACATATTCTCCCAAACCCCTCTTTCACCAGAATTTCCTACTGATTTTCCACTATTTTGATATTTAAAAATCTATATATTTAATAAATTAACATCTTTATTAAATAAAACAAATAATTCTCTACTATACTGATTTCCTTTTAAGTGGGTTATATGGCTGTGGGTTACTGGGCTTTATTTCCAATAATTATTACTCTTTTTAGCTTTTTTTGTTTTTGTTTTGTCTTTTTCAGCTTGAGAAATGTATCAGGGCCCTTGTATGTTGTCAGTTCACTTTATTTTTATACCAATTGATGGGACATAGCATTTTAGGTGAAAAAATATTTTTTTTCTGAGAACTTTACAGTCATTGATTTTTCTAAAATTATGAGTATTACTAATAAAAAGCCTGATAAAATCTGTAGGGTTTTTTTCTTAGTTTTTGTTTCCTCAAACAAGTCTTTTAGGCAAGGATTTGATTTCAATAGGTGATTTTGGAAGTAAACCTAAAAAATACTTGACAGGGAGTTAGGGGCACAGAGAAGAGAAGGCAGCTAATTGAGGCCTCATTATCAAGTAAGTTATCACTTTGGGTTTCTAAATCCTAATACTCTAGAAGTCAGTATAGATATGCCTGAAAATAATTCCACTTGAGGAGTTAAAGACAAGAGGGCTGTGTACCTCAGGTTTTGTCAGGCATGGGATGTGGAATTGACATCCAATTAGAAATTGAACTCCCTGCCCTGGGTGCCAATGAGCTGAGAAAGTTCTAAAGTCCTAAGAAAGTTTTAAGTTCAAATGCCAAGTGCTGACATTTGGAAGTTCGGTTTGGGACAATGTATGGATCAGTAAGGATAACACAGAGCACAGGGTCTCTGACTGTGTATGCTACAGTGTATATTTTTTTACATACACTTTTAGTTTATATCAGTTAAATTTTCCTACTCTTTCAAATCTCATGATTTTATCTTAAATACTTGAATCCCAGAATTTCAGGAGACTGTATCTATAGATATGATTTATTCAAACATTTCACAGGTCTTTTAAATAAAGTCAAAGCCTTCATCTCTGTGAAAATATATTCTGTTGTTAGTTTGATTATTTCCTTCGTTCCACTATCATTCTTTTATTTTTCAGAAAATTCTATTAGACAGCTGTTGGTAGATTTCCTAGGCTTTATTGTCTCATACACATATTGATTCCCCCCCCCCAAGACAGCTGTGCTTTTATTTTCTATGACCTCTTTCTTGCTTGCTTCTGCTTTTTCATAGCAAGCTATTAGGTTTTATAGATTCATTTTATTCTTTTATAGAAGAAATATATTCTGAAGACATTTAAGAACACTTTCTGATTTCCTTGCTCCCATATTTGCCCTCTTTCTCAAATTAGTCAAAGTATCATTGAATAGACTTCTTATTATTGTGATACTTACTTCCACAGAATTCTCTTTCTTACTCAAGATCGGGAGAGATGTTTTCCATCACACAGTGGCCACTCTTCTTTATAAAGATGCATTTCGAATACTTGTCAGGCATGCTTTATTGCATAGACCTTACCCTTGTAGATTTTTCTTTACTTTGATGTTAAATATTTGTCCTATTTTTCCATTATTTCAACGTTGTAGTCAGTTTCTAAGGAAGCATGAGGAATAATTCACAAATTTTTGCCCAGGTTAACTCACTGTAAAGTGGATCCACATAAAAATATAAACTTATAGATTGACCATTTTTCTGTTAGTAGATTTCTAACATATCCATTTCTTAGCAGTAATTACAATTTGTACTATTTCAAAAATATGTCTTTCCAACCATAAATGCTATATGTTTATCTTAGAAATATTTCAAAATATAGGAGTGCCTGAGTGGCTCAGCTATTTAAGCATCCTACTTGATTTTGGCTCAGGTGATGATCTCAGAATTCATGAAATCAAGCTCTGTGTCTAGCTCTGTGCTGACAGCACTGAGCCTACTTGGGAATTTCTCTCTACTTCTCTTTCTCTGCACTCCCTTCTCATGTGTGTCCTCTCTCTCTCTTTCTCTCTCTCTCTCTCAAAATAAATAAATAAATAAATAAATAAATAAATAAATAAATAAACTTAAAAAGAAATATATCAAAATGCAGAAATATAAAGAAGAATAAAAGAATGTCAATTCTAATACCTTAAACATGATAATTGTTTTATATATATAATATAGTTTTATATATATATTTAGAAATTTGCTAGTACATTACTCTTAAAATATTTTAATGCATATTTCTTTTATTATTGTAACTTGTGATGAATGAAAAGCAGATCAACATATCTTAATTCCCTAAATTTTTCCCATATATCACCCACACCACTTATTTGTTTTTCATAATAATATCTGTCTTTTTAGTACTAGAATGTAAAATAAAAATAATGCTACCAACATTATTTACCCTTTAACGTGTGACTTCTGACGTTTGTATTGCCTCTAATGTCTTTATAATGATTTAGAAACTTCTAAATTCAACTGGAGTATTGCTTACCACCTGGAGGAAGCCAGTTTTTCTGAACTCATAAGTTGAGCAAAAATCTCCTTGTGAGGCAAGGTGGGTTTGCAAGGCCTCCCACCTTCAGATGGCAACCAGCATCTATACCCACTAAAACCTCCACTCAATTTATGCTTGAGCACCAACCCCCACGGTGCCTGACTGACTGATATCAGGAGTGACTTGCCTTCTTATGCTAAAAATGTGTGAATTGTACCTTATGAAAAAAACTTGTTATAGGAGTTTATTCTTTCGTGATTATAGGAGCAAATTAACCTTTCCTGAGAAAACCTGTTTTTCTTCCCCTTGAAAAACAGGCTACTGACCCTAGCTCACAAAAGAAGTAACTCTTGCTTTTGCCAGGCTAAAAACATTGCCTTGTATTTGAATGCTAAAGATCTCTTCCTTCCCCAAGTGATAAGCATCTAGTCACTTACTTCAATCACTATTGATAAAGATTATGCATGAGTCTTCTACCAATCTATGGTCTGTGAAATTTTTGCATACCGAAGAATTTGTGATCAGAAATCATTGTCTAAAGCGACTGCCACTTGTGTTTTGTACCCCATACATTTTTTTCAGTAAATAAAGCTGACTCTCTGGTCAGTGCAGAGATGCCTGCCTGGTGAGCAGAAGGAACCTGAGGCTCTCTCACTCCCTTTTGCCGACACCATCCATCCTTCAGGGAGGCCTGGACCTGCTGGAGCTGGACTCCTGCAACCACCAGTACTTTTAGCCAAGCAGTTAATTAATTTTTTAATTATGTTTTTAATACATTTCACTGTTAGTTGGATTACACTTTTAAGTAATTTTTTTTCCGGAACTGTATATGAGTTTTCTGTTTTCAGGTTATTTAAAATTCTTCTTTATGTTCACAAATAAAAGAGGGCAGTGACTATGATATGTTAGGTCTGAATGTTTTCCTAATAAACTGTCTAGATTTCACAATTTTTTTTTGCAAAAATGGTTCTACTTTATTTGTTTTTAATTGAGTAACTTTGTTTTCTTTTCATATATTTATATATCTTTCTCTTTGTTGTGCCAGTTCAAATTATTTAATACATGTGTCTACATACATGCCATTTTCAATAATTTTTACCTAAAATACTATGTCTTTTGTAGACATTATTCTAACAGTTAGACAAAGCAATTAGAAACCATGGTTTCTACCTTTGGAAATGGTTGTAGAAGTATTACAGAGAGACCAAATAACAGAGCAACTGTTGTAGTAAGTAAGTAAGTAAAGATCCAAGTATTACAGAGAGACCAAATAACAGACCAAACAACCAAATATTTGGCTGTAGTAGCAATCAAATACAGTCCAAGTATTACAGAGAGACCAAATAACAGAGCAACTGTTGTAGTTAGTAAGTAAGAGTCCAAGTTTTAAGCTTGGGTAGATATCATTTATCTTGACTTTAAAAATATGTACCAAAACTACTTATTTGAAACCTTTAGTAAAAATCATTTGCTATATATAATATTGAAGTCCTCACTATGTTTAAAAAAATGATTCACCAAATACAGCTAGAATGAGGTAAAGAACACTATAAATTCTGTAAAATATTTTTAAGGGAGTACAAATTAGATTAATTTAACATTTTAATACTTTCTACCAGCCATCTCCCAAGACCTAACATACTTTCTAGTTTCTATTTTATACTACTCAAAATTAATTTTTTTCTGGTTTTGACACAAATATTATTATTCCTAATTTCTAAATAATTATTTCTCAAATTATAATATTGTGATAATGGTGATAATAAAGGGAGAAGGACAACAAAATAATCAAAGAGAGTTAGAGTCTGAGTTTATTTGTTGAAAAGAAATCAAAGATTTTAAAATAATTCAAAAATAAAATATGAAGAGAAATTATATTTCTATTAAGAGAAATAGCTTTATTAGAGAATTGACTTATTTTCCCACATAATTCAAATGTAAAGAGAGGAAAAGTTTATTATTTATAAATATGTTGAATTTCAGATACTTTCCTTCTAAGCTTTTTGGTGATGGTATGGGATTGTAATTTAAATGAGAAGTCTGGAAGGAATTTGTAGACATTGTGGCTTTTCAATATAAAGACTCTTGTCCAGTTGAGAATACTTAGAGTCTATAGTTGAGACAGCAACAACAACAACAAAATGAGAATTGATTGGAAAAACAAAAGAACATAGATCAGAATGGTAGGGTGAGTTTGAGAAATATAAATTATATTCCCCAAAGAAATTTGTGAAGGACGCTGATAAGGAGTTTTCAGAGATGTGACAAAGAATCAAGAGATTGCCTTGGCATAGAAACCAAAAGGGGGAAAATTTAAAAAGGCATGCTAAAATATCAAATATGACTGAAAGGAGAAAAGGTGAAATTGAATCTTAGTAAATAAGGATTTGAATAAAAGGTGCACTGTATTTGTCTTAACTCTTAGTTCAGTATAGTAGTTAGCCCTTTATCTGAAGTTTTGCTTTTTACAATTTCAGTTACCCTAAATTAAACAGGGTTCAGAAGTAGATGATCCTCTTTCTGATTTATCATCGGAATGTCAGTAGTAGTCTGGACAACATCACAACACATAAGTCATTTACCTCACTTTATTTCATCATAAATCATCACAAGAAGAAGGGTGAGTACAGTAAAATAAGATGAGACAGAAAGAGACCACAATTCAGAGAACTTACATTATATTGTTACAATTATTCTATTTTTATTATTAATTATTACTGTTAATCTCTGTGCCTAATTTGTGAATCATACTTTATCCTGTGTAGAGGGAAAAATAGTATATAATATATACAGGGTTTGATATTTTCTGCAATTTTAGGCATCCACTGTATTTTCCACAGATAAAGGGGGGGCTATTGTAATAAGACAAATCACATTGTACAGAGTTCAAAGAAAATTGTAGTAAGTATATTCAAGAAGCAGAAGATGCCATTCTCAGTTGAACACGTGGAAAATTAGAATAATAAATATAAAGAAAGAAATCTTTAAAAAATTTGGTGGCCCCAATCTTAATCTCAATTGAAGTTGGAAAAATATTAAGTTAGCAAGACAAAGTAAATGACAAAATAATAAGTCTCAATATTGGATTTGGACACAAAATTTTCACAAATATTTTCACAAACTCTGTCCTTTATATCATATTACAGTTTTCTAGTTCATAATATGTGAGCTATGGTTAATGAGTCAATTGAATTCACATATATAGTAATTAACAAAACTTTATGAATTTATTCCTAGTATCATTCCAAAAAGATTTCAAAATAGGAAATGACAAATACAGTTACATCTCAAGAAAATTGAGGGATCTTAGGTAGGTTGAATAACATGTAGGAATAACATAGGAAGCCACAGGGCTGTACGCTTTAACATAAAGCAGGTGATAATCTATTCTGATTTCTCATTATGACAATTTGAGTTTCTTTAAAAGACCATGAATTGGGCTTGCAAATTTCTTCCTCATACCTGCTGCTATGAGTTTGCATAAGATAGGTGGGTTTCAGCTTGGCTGCTAAAGGAAATTGTGGAATTAGAGAGCTGGTAATTACATTTAAGCAACTTGCTTTCAATAGAGTTACACCAGGAAATTTCCTCCAAATACCTATATTTTATTCACTAAAGTAGTTTCAATACATTTTTTGACTCTCAGACATAATAGTTAGCTAGAGAAATGTTTTTCTGCTTATTCTGAATTAGTGTTTTCCAAATGTATCTATGGGAAATGAGAAAGGAAATTTTTTAGTATGAACAAAATTCATATACTATTCATCCTTGTGAAGGAATGAAATGGTTTTAGTTGATTCTTTTAACAGTTGTCTTTATTGATCATTCAAATATCTAAAATACATGAAATGGATGAGACTCCAATAGTTTTAAATGAATGTGAGAAATTATTGAAGAATTCACATTTCCAACAAACTTACAGGCAACAAGCTAGATTAACATTAAGAGAGGGTAAAAATATGTAATCACTGCATGTGTAAGATCAATTTTTAGTTTATTTCCTTTTGTATCTTATGTCTTGGAAGAATACATTTGTGTATATAAAATAATGTAATGATTTGCACTGCTTGTCAGATTTCTAAACTCAAAAAATATAAATTTATTTATATAGCTTTATGGAAATTGTGTTTTGTAGTAATGGCTTAATATTACCATATATCAAAAATGAGAAGCCCATCTTGAAGTCTGTCATTTTCCAATGAATATAATGAATGGACTCAGGATATAAGATTTTTTTTCTGAGTAACATTTTTCAAAGCATGGGCCAAATGTCTATAAAGCTACTTATCTGAACAGAAATTTTAATTAAAGGAAGAAAAGCATGGCTCCATTCCATATATACATATACCATGTGTATATAATACATATACAAATAATATGTATTATATTTACACTTATAAGTTATCTTACACACTACACAAATATATGTGCACTTACTATAAAGGAAAACAAAAATGCAATTTTAGAAGGAATTCAGTTTTAAGAGTAGATAAATAGAAAGAAATTCTGAAAAAAGGCAATATTAGAAGTAATTTGTCTAGATTTACATCCTAATAATAAGACTGACGGCTAATTATTCTATTCATTGGAACTGAATGAGGAAAGGTCATTACTCTTTTTCACTCTTGTTACCTTAAAATGTTAACTCATGCACACACACACAAACATAGGCAGAGTTCTTTGGTTCTAAAAGCTGTTTGGATGTTTATTATCATTTTCTTCATCTGGTTTCTTCCAAAAGAGCTGAAAACCATAGCTTGGAAAGTTACGAGTTAAGCAAGAATGGCTTTTTCTCTGATTCTTAATTGTAATAACTCCTAGTCATTAATGTCAGTTTCACATGGAACCAAATTTGTTCAAAAATACAGTACATTCAAAAATGAGTGTCTTCTTTGTTCTTTTCCACAACCTGAACAATGTTAGAATCAGAGGCACTTTGTTATTCCTTTTAATAATATTAAACTCGTTTTCTTATATGTGTCTTATATGTGTCTTAGCCTGTATTCTGTCTAAAATTCTCTTTAAAACATGTATTTTCCTTCCTACTGTTCTTTTAATTTTGCACATTATAAACCTAATTCTCCAATCCACAGGTTTACACAGGGGGGTGGGGAAAATTGCAATTCTCACCCCTGTGGGAGTATTGCCTTTCTCTGCAAGCTTGTTCTACCCCAAAGCCCCAGGAGGTGTTGAGGAAGTGGTGTGTGTCCACTGACAGAGCTATCAACTTCAAGTCTGTGCTACATCACATCTTAGTGTTTCCAAATATGGATTGTGTGTGTGTGTGTGTGTGTGTGTGTGTGTGCACGCACGTGCGCGCGTGCATGCACATTATGTTATAATGTTGTGTCAGAAGACGATGGCTCATAACTGACACCTCAAGGCAGGTGGAATTTATAGCTTGTATCGGGGAACTAGAAGTGGTTTTTATGTGGAAATAGGGTTTTTCACTCCCTGCAGTTATGATAGTACCACATGGGGATGACAGGGGAAATAGGACAGTAAATGGAGTATGAGCTTTTTGTGTATATTTGTATTATGTTGCATGGTCTTTCAAAGAAGTCAGTGCAACATTAGCTAAATAAATAAATAAATAAGTAAACAAACAAACATAAATAAATAAATATAATAATAATAATTTGCCTTATTACCAAAAATAGCATTGAGTCTGAATGAGCAGTGAAACCAAGTGCCTTCAAATATGTGTAGAGTGAGAACATATCTATGAAGTGTCTGTACCACATCTATAAAACATTTTAGTATACAATGTCTGCAGTGAAGTCTTTTTCTAAAATTAACTCTAACAATGGAGTCTGAGACATACCACATGAGAAAATGTGGTAATAGTTAATGTAAAAAAATCATGCATCAGGACCTAAAGATTTTGAGAGACAAAATATAGGTGCTTCAATGATGAATAAAAATAGGAGAAATAAAGGGAAAACAGAGATATAAAGTTATTACCAACTTTCTGTATACTCTTGCAACAAGTAATGGAGACATACAAAATTAGAGAGACATTTTTCCTGAAACATTCTTATTAATTCTTAATCTTTCAGTTTAGTTTAAACTTCCAAAAGGAGGGAGGGATATGATTAGCTTCACTAGTAAAAATTATAAACAATTAGTGGGTTTTTAAATTATTTTCTTACAAATTGTACTCATTTGTATTAGTGTAGTTGACACATTTGTGACATGTACAAACATCTGTGAAGTGGTATAATTGTTTTGCAGTAATAGATTCTTCAGCGCATATATCTGGTGCCCTGAAATCTGGAATATTTTATGCTTCTATCTGGATAAAGAACTTGTATTCTAGTCCCACACACTTTTCTCCCCCCACCACTCTCAGACTGAATCTTTTGTTAGATCAGGTAGATTTCCTTCCCTAAGTTCCTTCAGCTTTCTATTTCCAGGATCTTTGGCGGGCACTGATTCTCAATTTTAATTTTCCAAATATTTATCTAATTTGTAGGCAAGTAACAGTTTCAAATCATAGACTTCCCGTGATGAATTGATATTGAGCACTTGTGAAAATTATGATACCATGTTCAGACATAGTGGGTCATATCTGTGGATGTTTAATATTGGAGAAGCATTGGGAGGCTTAGGGACAAACTAGGTAAAAACTTCACATTGCTGATCTAAGCATTTTTCAAAAACTATTCTCATTTGTACTCTTGTTGAAAGCACATAGGACTAAAGATGGGAAACACTTGATTCGACATGTTTACCCATTTTCTTAAATGTGATTTTGATTCAGTAATTTAATTTCCTTGAACCTCCCTATCTTTGTTATGGGATTAATTTTTTTATGACTATAAATCCTGTGCCTAGGTTAAATGTTCAGTAAATGTCAGTGCTTGTCATTCCCATCACCTCTTTTCTTTTTCAGTTCCTGACATAGGTACCAAAATATGAGAACAAAAAATATATTATGTGTATAATTTTTATATCAATATATTGAAAATAACATTTTCTAATATGATTTAATTGGCAAGAATATATTATCTACTATATAGAAAAAATGTTACTTAGTTTTTAACTTAGTTATTAATATCTAGTATATAAGACATTTACAAAGAGATGGGAAATGGATCACTGTATTTCCTTATGACATAGGAGATTTTCTCACCTTAGGGAGAATATTTGCATTTCTAGCATTTTATTTATCATTGCAAAACATTTTAATAATGCAATAGTCACTATTCAGATGTGTGAAAGGCAAAATAGCATTAGGAAGTCACTGTAAGCTCTTTTGAAAAATTTTTGATAGAAATAGAAACTATAATAATTATTAGAATTATGTCAACTTGCAGATATAAAAATTCTAAAGTATTAGTAATTATTAAAGTTTGCTTCTCTACTGCAATTTTGCTACATATTTTTTACTTTTTCTTTACCATAATATAGGTTTTAGGTAGAGAGGCAAAATGTTTATGGTTTTGAGAACAATATGGCTTCATCATAACTCGTTTGAGAAAAAACAATAATTTAACCAATCTGAATATTTTTTTTATTCTGGTCAATTCAGTTTCAGTTTCAATTTATTTTTGTCCTGTGCTGCATTTTTTTAAATGTCTTTATTTTATTTTGAGAGACAGAGCAAAGAGCGAGCAGTGGCGGGGCAGAAAGAGAGGGAGACACAGAATCTGAGGAGGCTCCAGGCTCTGAGCTGTCAGCACAGAGCCCTACACAGGGCTCGAACCTATGGATTGTGAGGTCATGACCTGAGCCGAAGTTGGATGCTTAACTGACTGAGCCACCCAAGTGCCTCAGTGTGCTGCATTTCTTGATTAACTTCTCCTTGTAGGACTTAGGAGTATTTAAAATTCAAGATGTGGTTTCATAGGTTTACATTTTGACATTACAAACTCAACTTCTATCAATGATATATATTAGAAATGCTCATTAGGAGAAGCTTTCTGTCGATTTTAGAAAACTACTCTTGTGGACATTACTTAAATTTTGTTCAGGGGGTTCTGGGTGGCTCAATCAGTTAAGCCTCTGACTCTTGATTTTGGCTCAAGTCATAATCTCATGGTTCTTGAGATCCACCCCGCATTGGGCTCTGCTCTGACCAGGCAGAGCCTGCTTGGGATTCTGTCTCTCTCTCTCTGTCCTCTTTTCTCTCCCTCTCTTAAAATAAATACTCTCTATATATTGTTGTTGTTTTTGTTCAATATCAGTTATATAAAATGCCACAGCATAAATCACTCTTAGTGTTTGGTGTTAAACATTTTATTTCTCCTCTTAAAAAAAATGAATTTGTACTTCTTAGACTATTAAAGACAATTATTCACTGTATCTCAACTTTGAATTTGTTGACACATAATAAAAAACTAGGATTTCATTAAAATTCAGTAGTTATATGTCGCCTGATTTTTCAGCTCAAATAAACTCACCTCCACTCCAGTTCTTCACTTGTGTCTTTATTTGCTATCAGAGTTACACTGTGTGGGTTTGTGTGTTATAAATTATCTAAAATATGTACTGAGGTATTCAAATTATAGATGAAAAATAAAATAAATGTATATTTGTAAACAGGAATCTGTTAATAGTATATCTGTTCCTTTCTGAATGACAAAAAGAAGCTTACTTACTGCAACAATAGCTTCTAATTATTGCATCGAGGATTAAAGTGAAACATGGGCAAAAATGTGGAGCTTTTGGAACTTCACAATAGATTACTGAGGACAGTTGGGAAATATTCTTAGAGATTGTAGATGAAGTAACAACACTCTGAAAGCCCTGCCTATTCGCTGTGATGGTTTTGGAAAAAGTGGTTTAATAATGACACACTTTGGATATTCTCTTGCTGAGAATCAAATGAACACTGCCTTTCAAAGCAATATGACCACTGCAATACTCTTAAAGCTTTCCAAGTCTGACCATCTGTTCCTCTAGACTTATGCTGAAATATGAACAGCCTCACTGAAAAGCTCTGATCTTTTTTTTTCTTCATGATTGTCTCCACTATGAATAAGGACTTTCATCCTTAGCTAATAGTGTTTGAAAGAATACACCTGAAACATTCATGATCTAAAACCAGCAGTTTTACAAAAGTGGTTTCTAGAAAATGTAAGGAATAGGACAAAACAATTACTGTAACTTTATATACAAAGAAATAACTGTGAAAACATTGTTCAATACTATACAAATGCATTATACTTCTAATCAAGAAATAAAATAAGGCCCTTTATTCTTTGAAAATTAAAAGGAAACACTTTTTTTTAAACAAACTTCATTTCTGAGTGAAATGTAACATTGTATTTGTTATCTTCCTTCAGGTAACATTGAATTTCATCTTCCTAAGAAGATGCATTTGTGTTCATCTTTTACTAAAGCAATTGCAGAAGACACACATTTTCCAGAAAGTTTCTCATAAAATTATGGTTCTATTCTTTCATTGTTTTATTTAAGCATTGGAATGGGATTGGTCTATAAATACTCGTTAGTGGGTCTGATTCTTCTCTAGGAGTAGCCTTCACTGGAGGAGATAGAACTGGCTTAGCACACATTCACATTCTAAAATGAATTGTTCATGTTCTTTTGAGAGAACAAAAAAATAATCTCCTCTTTCTTAGTTTTAATGCATTTTCTCTTTTGGTTCACAAACGGGGCACAATTAGGTGAAGTGTCATGAGGGAGAGGCCAAGGAGACAAAGAGAAAGACAGCCTCATTAATTGAAATTGTATTTCCTGCTTGTTAATTATCTGGATGCTGTGCCACCTGACTTGAGAAAAGTAACTTTTAAAATGTTGGAATTTCTTTGTAACATATTATTAACATAAAGTTTAAATTTTAATTGGATTTTTGGTAAATGACCTTTATTACTCCTGGCAGGGACATGACATACAATAACTAAAAAACCCCACTGGAGTCAAAGAGATTCCAAATGTCAAGATGGCAATGAAAGGTACAAACCATGCTACTAATTTTCAGAATCAAAATAGCCAAACAAACCAGGCACAGTAAACTCAGAGTGATAATTACAGTGAATCACCTCCCCTCCAACTCAATACACATGCATATTTATAAGAATAATATTTTGAGTGTCTTAAGCAAAAACATATTAAGATAGAAAGAGTCATAGAACCTGCTTCTCTGCCTTTGAATTCAACTCTGATTAGATGTTATTGGAAGTGAATAAAATTATTCAATCAGATATAGATTATATATATTAGAAAAACATGTCCAATTCTGTATGGAAACCTAAATTAGTTGAAATCACTAACATGATAACATAATAACATGGAGGAAAAAAAAACATTTTGCTATTGAAATTCCTCCAACCTTTCAATGAGCAGGCCCTGAATGAGAGTGTGAAATCATTTAGAAAGAAATATAATTTGCACATTTTCAGGAAGAAAGAGATAGGACTCTGACAGATTAATACACTTTGGGGATTTAAATTTTATATTTTTTCCAAAAAATATCAGATTTGTTTATTTAAGAAGTCAGCTGTCTCTATTTTTAATTTCCTGAGGATAGGTGTAGGGCAGGTCAAAAAGTAAAAGAAGCAAGTCTTTCTAGTTTTTTTGTTTTCCAAATGTTTAATATCTTAGGAGGACTTCATAAGTTTGAAAAATAAGTAAAAATAAAGAACATGTATGCAGGGATCAAAATAGTTTCCAGCCTTGCCTTTGACTAACATCTTGTCCTTGATCAAAAAGACAAGCCTGGAAGGAAGACAAATTGTTCCCAATACCACTGCCAGTGGTGTGAAGACCCATATCAGGGCAGAGTATTCAACCTTATTAATTGACCTGAGGATTAAAAACTGTGTAGTAATGTCGTTAGCATATACTTTGACAAGACTATTGTAGACCAATAAGGTAAGTCCAATTTTTGTTATTGTTGTTGTTTTTAATAAATATACTCAGTCTTCCATTTTATCAGAGTAAATTCTGCCTCTGAGGGTTCCTGGCTTTGAAAACTTTCTCTGACTAAAGTTATGTGATCCATTGATTTCTTACTTTTACAATTAGAAACCCAACCATAACGTATTTCCCACTGCAGCGATCCCATTGCTTTAGCTTGCAGCCACTATGAATACAAACTTCCTCCATCAAAGCGTTTACTTGCTTCAGTTTCCTCGAATCAGAGCTACTTTTGGATTATATGCCTATATAGCATATATGTATTTATATGTATTGGGCTATGCATAAATCTGTATTTATAGTCTAATCTACAGACATATAAACATACTTCACATATATGCATTATGTATGATTGGGTAGGCAAGCCACTATTTTTAATACATTCTATTTCCATTTTGAAATGTGCTGGGAGCTGCATCAGCCTTGCTGGATGACACAGTCACAGCGAGGAAATGACAGACGTTTGTACAGCCCCTGCCATGAAGTGAAACTGGTATCCCCTTCTGCTACTGGCTTATATTGGGAATGGGCCTGCTGTTATTGATTAGGCCTCACACTGTTCCAAATGAGACCTATATTCCCGACACAGATATCTCGTGACAAGAAAGATATTTCTACCCTGCATAAGAGATTTTAGATCAAGCACTGAGGATGTTTGCCAAAAGACTCTTCTAATAGGTTTTGCAGACCCAAGACATAGCATATGAAGGGGTTAAAAACACAAGAGTTGCATTTAAATCTTGTCTGGAGAAAAGGAGCCTAATTTGGAGATAAGAAACAGAGGACAAGGACAGAACATAGTCTCTTCCCAAGGTCCACATTCTACAAATACCCTCCCTTGTACAGACTTCAGTTATGAGGATGGATAAGAAAATAGAAACCCAGGTGCAAGGCTCACACACATAGGACCCCCATTGTGCTTACATCCGAGAAAAGGCTTTCTCAAGCAACTTGTTAACATTCTTTCTCTTGTGGTTAATGAGCCAAATAGAATAACTCCTAGCCTATCTATATACAACTTAATCTATGCTTTAGTTTTAGCGTTACTAACGTAAATAATGTATATGTTATCCTGTTTTTTACTAAAAACATCCTGTTATTCTCTTGGTTATAAGATTTACTCAACCTCACTGTAAGAACATTACATGACTTGGTTGTAACTTGTTAATTAAAAACAAAGCCATAAATATTGGCAAAAAACCAATGCATGCAAAATAAGGTATGTTTGTTACTTTCTCAATCTGGGGAACTGATGCCAAGAATGAATGGGATGGTTCTACAAGAATACTTCTGTAAAACCTGTTTCTGTACAAACAGATCAAAGCATTTTACCACAAAGAATTAACCACTGTAAAAAAATTCTATTTTCTGATGTCATGTTATCACTTGACCAATAAAAAAAAGACACCAAAACAGACAGAGCAGAGATGCCTGCCTGGTGATCAGAAAGAAACTCGAGGCTCTCTCACTCTCTTGCCGACACCATCCATCCTACAGGGAGCCCTCGACCTGCTGGAGCTGGACTCTGGCAGAAATGGGAGACACCAGTTTCATGGATTATTGACTTAGATTTGAAGGACATTACTTTTAACATGTCTTATCAAAGGTTCACTAGGCATTTATAAATTGCAAAAAGAATAATATTGTCAATGAATTTCCTGGTTCATTTTGTAACATACAAATACAAAGGATCCTTTCTTTGTTAAAATACTTTTTCATACACATTTTATTCATGTTTCTTTCTTTCTTTATAAATTGTGCATAGATACCATGTTTTTGATTATTTTAATTTTATTAATATTTTTTTCTCTTTAATTCAGAAGTCACTTGTGAATCTTCATTTGATTTTACTTTCTCTTGCATTTTACTATGCTATAGGTTAATACATCTGACTCCACCAATTGTCTTGGCAATATTTGATTCTTTGAGCTCTAAAACATGTGATTAAGCTCCACTTAATCTAATCACAAAAAGAAATAAAAATTAAATATATACCAGATGAAAATATCATAACTGCAAGACATAGTAGGTATTAGAATATATATCGGTAGTTAAAGGCATGGATATCTGATGAGTCAAAGTGAAGATATGCACCCTACATATTAGTTCTTTTAGATTACAAATTAAACCATTTTTACTACCTTGCAAAGGATTTTTATCACTTATTTTTAAGAGACTATTATGCCATTAAATCAATACCTGAATTATTTTTATAAAATTTTAATTCCCATACGTTGCGGAGAATTGAGAGTATTGCAGTTGTTCCAGTTGTTAGTATGTCTTAGTAACAAAGCTTATGATTCGTGTGATGGAAGTAAATATGGGAGTAAAACTAGTCCAATAATCCATGAGGTGAATTATAAATTGGCCAACAAACCCAAGGGTTTAGAGCCTATCAAAAATAATTACACAGATCCAGAATGTAGAAATTTAGTGAGACAAACACATACACTTAAGCTTCATTGAGAAATGGCTGAATAAGATATGTTAAAGTAACTAAGGCCAGAGGCATTTTCTTAAAGCAGGTAGTGATAGTCTTTAAAAAAAGAAAACAATGTTTTTGTGACTGTCATATTTTGTATGTGTTTTCACTTGATAGAAACAAAGTTTGGGCAGAAATACATCTAAGGAAGCAGGTCTGATTCAGGCTTCCCCTGTACTTGAAGGGGAAGCTGCCAGCTTCTCCGTATCATTGCCCAGGGAGGGAGGGACAACTCTTGGGGCACCCAATCAGAAGAGGCCAGCTGACACCTTTGACCTTTCTAGGGACGGGCCTAGTCAACCCCTACTGCGGGCCTAGACCTAGGCCCATTCTGATTGGTCAACAATCTAAATGTTGTGATTGGCTCCTGCAACTGCCAGTATTGATGGGGGGGGTAGGGATTGGAGTGCTGTGCCTGTGTCATCATTTCCTATAACCCGCCCCCTTCCCAAACTCATATAAGCCCTACCCTGCCTTTGTTTGGGGCTTTCTCTCTCCACGTGGCCAGTGGGTTGGTGGAGTCTGTGAGCCCTAGCTTAAGCCTGTAATAAAGCGCTTTGCTTCTGCATGCATGGCTCAGTCTCCCTGGTAGTCTCTGGTCTTTTTTGGGAGCAATATTACAAACTTGGGCATAACATACATAAGGTAGTTCAATAATATTCAAATCCATTCATCTTAAAGTCAGTGTTTCTACAGTATACTTTCATTTTCTTTCAACTAAATTTTAAGCATTTAAAAATATTTTGAATAGTTATTGTCAAGGATGTGGAGAGAAATATACCCTTGTGCCTTATTGGTAAGAATGTAAACTGGCACAGCCACTGTGGAAAACAGTATGGAGGTTTCTCAAAAAAACAAAAATTGTAGCATATGCATTCTACCACAGACTGTGTGCATAACTTAGTAGAAAACACAACTTTGCTCAAAGTTATTAAAATACCAATATCTATGTGTATATGTATGTATGCATACATCATGTATATACATGCACAAGCTTGGTATACTATTTACATAGTGACCAAGGGCCACAAATAACAAAGCATTCTTGAAGTAAAGGTGGAAAATGATAGTGGTTTTCCTTGTTTCATTTCCAATCTTAGAAGGAAGGTTTAAAGACTTCACTATTAAGTATGATGTTTGTTTTTTGTAGGTATCCTTTATCAGATTGAACACCTTACAAGATATCAATTAAAATATTATTACAAATTAGAATAATAGTATAATATTGGAAGAGAACACAAATGGATTTAATGCATGTATGGACAATTTATAATAAAGATGTCAATACAGAATTTTGGGGAAAATATGGTCTTTTCATTAATGGTTGCAGCCCAATTGAATTGGCAAATTAAGCAAAAAATAAATTAAAACTTAATACTTCATTCTATAAAAAATATTAAATAGGTGGATTGTAGATTTAAATGTGAAATGTAAAACAGAGCTTCAAGAGGTTAGTGCAAAAGAATGTCTTCCCGGCCATTATTTAAACAAGGATTTATTTATATGTTAAAAAAGGCCTAAGAATAAAGAAAAGATTTATAAATTCAATAACTTAAAAATTACAAAAGTTTTTAATCAAAAGACACCAATCATAAAGTGGAAAATCAAACATCAAGTGGGAAAATTTATTTCAATGTTTATAAAGGCTTGTTTCCAGAATATTTCAAAAATATTAAGTAAAAAACAAAAAATTTGGTAGAAAAAAGAGCAAGGCATGTGAGAAAACACATTACAAAGAATACAGCCAGTAATCATGAACTATTTTTAAAGTTGCTCAACTTTATAGTAATCAGGGACAAGCCTATTACAACCACAGAGAGATTCTGATATGAACGTCCAAGAACGACAAGAGCAAAACAAAATAATAGTAAAACATCTGATACTATCAAGTGTCGCCTACAATGTGGCGGTACTGTCTTACACAGATAAAAGAAATAAATGTGATTTATTCAGCCAGTTTTGAAAACGTTTTGACCTTATTTTTCTTAAGTTTATTGGTTTATTTGAGAGAGACAGAGACAGCAGGAGCAGAGGAAGGGCAGAGAGAGCAGGAGAGAGAGTCTCAGGCAGGCTCCATGCTGCCGGCACAGAGCCCAACATGGGGTAAAAACTCACAAAACCATGAGATCACGACCTGAGCCAAAACCAAGAGTTGGACAGTTAAACAACTAGGCCACCCAAGGCATCCCAACAAGTTTTGGACCTTGACTCAACATTTCTTCCCCTAAGTAGAATAATACCTTTGTGCATATAGTCACCCAGGGACAGCTGTAAGAAAGACCATAGAAGCATTATAAGGAAACCAATAAGGAAATACCAAAAAAAAATTAATTATCATCTGCAAATGGATAAAGAAAATCTTATAAGTTTAATCAATGTAATATTAAAACATAATTAAAAATTTAAAAATACCTTAACATGTAACAACGTTGAACCACCTGGGTGTCTCAATTGGTTAAATGTCTGACTCTTGATTTCAGCCCAGGTCTTGATCTCAGTCATGAGTTTAAGCCCCACCTTGGGCTCCATGCTGTACAATTCTAGAAGACAAACCATTATTGTGTTATCAACATACCTTCCCCTATCATGGTTCCTAAATGATTCATCTTTATGAAACTAAATTTTTCAAGACCAGTAAGAAAATATAAAAGGAACCAAACATGCCCACATCTTCTTACCTTAAACCTAGAAGCCAGTACAGAGCAGGGAAGTGTTATTAAATAATGCTATTTTATTCTAGACTTGAATAGCATAGGGAAGATTATAGTTCATAGGAAGGAAGGCCAAAAGGCATAAGGTTAAAGCTCATTACTCACTACATAGTGCAAGATACAAATATGAGGCTCAGGAATATTCCAAATGAAATTACCATTCAAAGCTCAACATGAGCATTTTTTTCTGTCTAACATGAACATTTTCATGGAATCTAATAAACACATACTGAAGGAAAACACCTATAATCTCCTGCAGTTTGTGAAATTTGGATCTAAATGAAGTATCCCATTTAGCTTTTTACAGATAAGAAAGAGAGTTCTGCTATTATCCTACAAGATAAATGGAAACTTATAAGAAAATCATCACTTGTAACCTGAAGCCAGAGCACAGGCCTATTAAGCCTGTTTTGAACACTGGTGCAGATCTTGACTTGGGAGTATTTTTCATTATCTAGGCAGATGACATTGCAACAAGTCAATTTAACATGTGGGCCATGAAAGATCTCACTACTTGATCACAACATGATAAAAATAAGTTGACATTGTTCTGATGAGAGGCTGCTATCATAGTTATTTGTATGCTGTTTTTAAATACTCCCTACCTCCTTTACTTCAACTTCTGTGCTTTCTAAACAGCAAGAAGCCAGATAAATAATATTCAAAAGAATAACATATAAAAGAAGGAACTCTCTGTGTATTTACTAACACAAATACATGAAAGAGAGACTTGTCTGTGTGGTTATTTATAAATGTTAATACATTTTTAATATTTGTTTTAATTTTTATCACAGGGAGTTAAAACATTCAAAATTTGCACATCTTAATTATTATAAATAGTTCTGGCAATCTGAAGAAATCTCTGGTCATCCAAGTACTATATAACTTGCTTATTTCAAAGGTTTGTAGGGTTTTCCCCAGCTGCTGTGTTCAAGTGATCTCAAAAGTGTGAGATTTTTATATTTCACTCTTATCTGTCAACATAAATTCATACTTAGTAAAATAGAAAATGAGACAGCAATAAAACAAAATTGAGGATTATATTCAAAGTTTATAATAATACAATTCACATTTTAAGACACAGTATACATAGGCATTAAAATTATCTTAAACCTTCTAGTAACACTTTAAATATTAGAAAGTAATTTTCTTTCTATTATTAATTACATTACTTATTTTTCAGAACAATTATCTGACATAAATAGCCTTGATTTTTAAGGCTTGTGATAATTGAGTAACTGGTGTTCACTGAAAGAAAAAATGATTTGCCCACTACTAGAAATCCTTTCTCCATGGATCACTTGCATTTCTGTTCATCTTCCAAGCAAAACATTGGCAGGTTTTGCTATAGACTCTTCAAGGATATTTGTATTAGTAAGCAGCCTGGAAAAGATTCCACTATATTCTTGCTAAGATAGATAAAATTGAAAACACTGAGAGTACCAAGTTTTAGATAAGATATAGAACAACTGGAACCTGTTTTAGCATTGAATAGTTACTGAAGGTTGAGTATTTGCTCTGCTTTGTGTTTGTATAGTTCTTAAAATCACAGCTGATTTTTATCATAATCTGCCTTTAACTGCAGATGATGTGGGTCTCTGTAAATGATGCCATGAAAGTTTTCAGGCACTATGGCATGCTTTGAATTGATATTTGGTTAGCCTGGTCTTATAAGTCTTTTTTTGCCAAACCTTCTAGGAGAGTAAGCAAAACTGTAGGCAACTCCAAAATCTGTATAAATAGCTCTGCTCCATTAAATTTCAAGTGCTACAACTACTTCTATAAGTAATAAACTCTCCTTTGTCTCTGATCAGACATTTTTATATTTTTTTGTCAGTGTTTATGAAACTGTGGCAAGGTAACATTTTAGCTAGCAAGTGGGGTAAAAGTCAGACCATCCCTAGTTCTTGGCAGTTCAGGTGATGTAGACAAGGTGGTGAAAGATAAATGACTTTCTCAAACAGAAACAATAAAGGTGATAAGAGAAAGTTTTCCAGGGATATTGGGGTGAATGTTCTTGCCCAAGTTGTCAACAGGAAGGATTGGTGTAGGAGCTCTTCAATGCCTTGCCTGCTAGTGAGTATTTAAAAAAGGGGTGCATTGGGTGTTAACTCCCTCCTCCTGTCAGGGTCAAGGATTCCCCAAAGGTGAAATAAATTATATCAGCAACGAGGATATAGAGCTTTATGTGGACCAAAACCAGAAGTTTATTTAGCTAAATCCAGGAATGCAGTATGCTCCTAAAATAGAAAATAAATGTAGAATGTTGCTTGCTGGAACAAGGCCATTCCTTCCTTCTACATACTCTAATAGCGCTCTTTCCCAACATCAGCTACTTTAAGATAAATGTGGGACCAAGTGGTAGGGAAGGGTATATCTGTCTGTATGTAGGACTACATAGGGGGAAGGGACTTAAAGCTGTACGACTTTGCCAGATATAAGTACCCAATTGATCATTCTATTGGTTGACAAGTCAGAAGCCTCAGTTTCAATGTTCTGATTGTGATGAATCACAGCTTTTACAAGGGATGCCTAAATAACTCTGAAAAATTCCAGGTACCTGATTGCCAAGTACTTTCTTAGGAATATGTAGGTTGATTCACAACCCTCTATCCTCTGGCAGTGACACAAATATTGCTGTCTCTTCAGCTCCAACAACCAAAAAGGAAACCCAGCACCATGTTATGCTTCTTAAATATTGATGTCAGTACAAATCTGTGTATGATTTTGCCATCTAAAGCCTCTATCAGAAGTACGGTTCCCTACTTAGGGGATTGGAGATTGGAATCCAGTTGCTGATCTATGTCTCTAATGTAGTCTTTTACTGCATGCTAGACTTGTGACTCTTTCTAAAAGTTGACCTCTTTGTCTCTCAGTGTCATGTGTGGAATGAGGAAGGTCATTGCATGGGCATTGCCCACTTCCCCTCCTGGTAGATTGACCAGTTGGACATTGGACCACCTCTGGGGTGATTAGTGGTGCAGTACCACTGTTGACTCTTTTTCAGATTATTGAACAACTAAACCAAGTTATGTCACTATGACCCTTGAATCTGTGATTTGTGTTTGACTTCCTAGACCACTTAAAATTTGACAACTATGGTTCTTTTATTCTAAAAGGAACCAAACAAAGTGATAGTTTGACTCTACCTCCCTTATCTTCTCCTAGTCCACACACATCTTAGTAAGGTGCTTAGTCAGTGAATATGCCTCTCCCCAGAACAGGATTATTTCCCTTTGGTTGCTTCCTGAAGTATTATCATGACAAAAGCGTAAAGATTATAGGTGACTCTGTTGATATATTTTGAATATTCAGGATACTTTTTGACCATTTCTGGGTGTAATGTTTTCCTTACACTATGGGCACATGACCCATTTGACAGTCTCATCAAAGGAGATTAGAGGAGTCAAACTGAATTCTGGTTATATTTTTCTTTGCTTGTTTGTTTTTGTTTTGCAAGTGTAAGAGCGGAAGAGGGAGAGAATCTTAAGCAGGCTCCACGCTCTGGGCTTCACAACCATGAGATCATGACCTGAGACAAAATGAAGAGATGGACACTTAACCAACTGAGCCACCCAGACACCTCTGGTTATGTTTTATAAAAGTGCCTGTGTCCTTCTTAAAGATGACCCTTTAGGAAAAAGGATCTAGGTTCAAGTAAAGAATAATTAGGAAAACTATGAATTTATAGTTGCTAAAATGGGACACCAGATTTTGTGGAGGTGATGATAGACAAAAACCCTAAATCTGTGGAGGGAACATTTTCGACCTTGGGAAATATGTTGAAGGGAGACTATTAGAGTTATTTTGTCTTTCATCACCAACTGTGGGGATGATTATCAGTGTTTGTTACAAGTGCAGCATTTAGTGGTTCTGAGTTCCCAGATTTATAGACAGTCGTTTATGTGTATGGCCATGTGGATTTAGTGATACCTAAGTGTCAAACTCTGAACAGTCCCCTGTTTATACCCAAGGCTTGTGTAAGGGCTATATAGTTCGTGGACTTTATCAGAATAGTAATGAAATTTGTGATGAAAGGACCTTATGAGCAGATCATTGCTTATCCTCCAATAAGTCCTGCCATCTTGCTCACTCATCAGTGGGGTTACAGAATCTGAGACAAGGTACTGGATTCTGGAGGATTCAAACACCACCATCTATTATTTTGTGGATGGATGCGTTCCTGGAATCTTCCTTTCCTGGTCTAGCTTGCTATATGGGGAACACTTGTTTTTACTGCCTTGAGAACTGTTGTGATACTTTACTAATAAATTCTATAGATGGAAAAAGAATCTATGGATGGTGTAATTTTTTCAAATTGGTACAAATGCCTTGAATTACATTGACTGCTAGGTCTGCCATCCTGCCATACAATTTTGACTATAGTTTGATTGCTGTTACCATTAGTCTTAGAAGAAAAGA
The DNA here is from genome assembly GCF_006229205.1 of Suricata suricatta. Classification (NCBI taxonomy): domain Eukaryota; kingdom Metazoa; phylum Chordata; class Mammalia; order Carnivora; family Herpestidae; genus Suricata; species Suricata suricatta. The sequence goes on along the minus strand of NC_043700.1, from coordinate 101,970,234 downwards.
CAATTAGAAATGGCAAAGATACTTATGGTGCTCTTTCCCAACCTATTAGCCTATTTTCCCAGCCTACTAGACAGCTAGATAACCCCATGGAAAGTGCTCTTAACTCTTTGCAAGTCCTACTTGGAGAACCCAGTAAGTGTGAACACACTTTCATTCAAAAGCATTCTCTACCTCCTTGAAACTCTACTTTCTGTGTGAAAATCAGACATTAATTTTCCTCTCTTCTGAGAACACAGTGGCTTACATCTTAGGTGGGTCATATGGGATCTTCAAGTGTTGAAGGAAACAACACCTTAGCCTTGGAAGGCATTCCAGCCAGTCTCAAGTAACTGGCCAAATTGTGATGGATGATAGAAGTACCCTGGACCTCCTTCTTGTAGGTCCAGGTGGAATTTGCACAATCCTGTTGTATCTGGATTGATGCCTCAGGACAAGTGAAAATGTCAATACAGTATTGTGGGTTTATATGGTAGGTATTGAGGGTTTCACAAATTTGCTTAGCCAGAACCCTGGAGGGTATTGATATCATACATTGATATTGCAGATTGGCCTTATCTTACTTCTTAGAGCCCTATTGATTGTATTGCTATTTGAAGAAAATTGGTAAGATTTAGTTTCTGTTCCTGTTGGGCAGATGAATCTGAGTACCTGAGAGAGTGGTATGTATGCCCATGGCAAAATTTACCTGGAACAAAGAGGGTGTAGAAACATGGCTGGATACTGTTAGAAGATAATTCTTTGTGATCATCTAATGTTTTCCTGTTATTCTAGGCAAAGTCTTTTTTTTTTTTTTTCCTGGACCACCTTTTCCAGGATACCTATATAACAGTCATTTTAGTAAGATAGTAAATAGTGTCTCCTCTGCTCAAAGGGTAAATTTATTTCCTGACTAAACTAATAAAGGTAATGTGTGGACATCTCTTGGACATAGATTGGCAGATTTGCTAGCAGCCCACTTATATATGACTGGGAGGGTTCTTTAGTTCCTTAACTCAGGGTTACTCATCTGTGATCGTGTAAACTCACTGTGTGTACAGCATCAACCTAGTCCACTTCATATGATCCCCATGGGTCTTTGGGATTAGGGCAACAAATATAAATATGAAGCTTATGCCACTTGGTATTCTGAGTAAAAGCCTGTTAGGCCAAGATATTTCATATTTCCTGCCAACATTTATGAGACCAGGTGGCTACGCTATAGCTTGCAAGTAGGTAAACCTCATACCCTTTACAGGTTTTGATATCCACATTTACTTCTGTCATCCTGAAGAAATAGGCCAAAACCCTAGTCTCCTGCTTCCCAAAGGAGACTTATTTCCTAGACTCCTTTATATACAACCATGGCATTTGTTATTACCTAAAGTGTCCAATGGGACATTTTAAATGTATTTTTTGACTGAATAAAAAGTATTTCATGTATCCTCATTTCTAATTTCTACTTAAGAGTATTTTTTTATTTTCAGTGAAGAGCAACATCTGGAATTTTACTGAAATTGTGATTTTTAATAAGAGTTCACAACACAAGTGTTGATTTTAAACTTGGTAAGCTTATTTTTCTATTTCAAATTTAAACTGAGAGAGTAATCAGCAACAACTGGGCTGTAGGGGAAAATAGCATGCTGAAGTAAAAGTACTTTTGGTTCTTTGAATTACAGGGGTTTACTTCGTTACAAGATTTATGTACAACCTAAAGCAATGAACATAAAAAAAGAAGAAGAAAAACCTTCCCAAGTGATTAATCTGTAGTCTTTGAAAAGACCAATGCAAACTTGAAAGTTTTTGACAAAAACTGAAACATTGTGTTATGGAGTTGTTAGGATTCCAAAATAATTCATGGTATATAATTTCAAAAAAGGTGTAATAGAAATATCAATTTTTATTATTCACAATGCTATATATATATGTATGTGTATATATATATATATATATATAAAATGCATTGGTTTTATGGCATAATGTGGTATTTTATATATTAATAATCATGCAGACAATGCCTTCAGAGACTATTCTTGAAGTATATTTATCAAAATTCATATGTGAACTTGTTTCTATAAAAAATGTAAGTTAGTTTTGAGGAAAATTAACTGAGGATGACTTCAATACAACTAACCTAATAAAATACATACACATTTTATTTATTTTAATTTTTGTGGAAAACCAGTCTAAATCAGCTACATCTAAATTATAACTTAACTGAGCTATAAAAGAATGCATATATTCTCATTATATAAATTAATTTAGCAAAGTATTGCTTTGAAGAGGCCCTTTAATACCTGGTATTAATTCAAAAATAAATTTTTAAAAATGCTTAAGGATGTTATGTAGAAATTCTGATTCAAGATGATGGTGTAGGAAGATCCTGAACTCATGTTCTCCCAGGGACACCCTGAGTTGACAGGAACAAACAAAACAACTTCCTCTTATAAAAACCTAAAGCCTGGATGAATGAGAACTATACCAGCAAACAGGAGGAAAACCACACTGAAGTGGGCAGGAGAGGCTGGGACACTGAAAATGATATCAGAACAAGCCCTACCCACAGTACAGCACCCCACAGCCGGGAAGGTCCTCAACACCTACAGCTTCTCCCTGAAGAGCAAAGTATTCAAATCCACACTGGGCATGGCAACGTTGGAGGCACACTTGAAAGATGAGCCCCCAAATACCTAACTTTGTAAAACAATAGACCTCCTGTCTTAAGACTCACAATATACTCTAGTGATCTGAGAAAAACCTGTTATGGGATGTGTACACTGGCGCTCACTCATCCAAAGTACCTGATCAGAGTCAGCTCATTATGACCTTATTAAAGGAGACTTACGGCTTATATTAAAGCATCAGCCTGAGGGGTAGACTTCTACAGATCTAGGAGTCCTCTGGAACCCCGTCCAAGCATAGAGCGTGGTAGGCACCATCTTCATATTATCCCTTTGCCTTTCTCCAGAGTACCAATATCTCCTGGAGGGGAGCGTTGGCATACATATGGTGCTTCTATTATTGCAGCTGCTATTTAGATGACATCTTTGATTGCCTGGCTCTGAAAGCTAAGGGTGCTTATGTTTCTGGTCCCATGGGATTGCGATAATCAGTATCACCCAAAAAGGAGCTCCTACCCTGTCTAGTGCCTCAAATTTTGTTATTGCTACCAGGTGATATCTTCACATTGCCTGTCTTGGTGGCCAGTGAGGATTACACTCACAGGTCCCCTAGGAGAGTAACCAAAAGAGAGAGTTCTTAAACATCTATCATCCTCAGGGCACATCAGGATGAAACAGAAGTTCTGGTTTTCTGTAAAAGAGGCTTACTAGCTGATAGTCATAACTATGACCTGAGGGTCAACCTTGTAATTAAGCATGCATCTTGGGTCCTTTTTCTAATTCTTTACAGAGACTTCAGAGAGAAAATGTTATTTTCATGCTTATCTACTGCTGTATCTCAGAGCACCAGTGTCTCCTATAAAGGAGTATTGTTCCATGGCTGGTGCCTTGTTTTTTTGTGGTTGCCACCCAAGGAATATACTTGATCACCAAGTTCTAGTGGCAAGGGGGATTGCATTCCTGGGTTCCACAGGACTGTGTAAATAGGAGAGATGGTTTTTGACAGGCTACTATCTTCAGGGCACCACGGTGAACTAAGGCATCCTTACTAGTCTTTCTGTAAAGGAAGCCTCTTGTCCTGGTGTTTCAGCTTGAAGGAAAGCCTTAGGTTTGGTGCACATGTAGTGGTCTATAGAGCTGCAAGATAGCTGTGGATTCCATCTCAACAATTTTCCATCTGGCTTGTTCCAGATAGCACACGCTATCATCCAGAAAAGAGCATATAGACTTATCTGGATCCTCAGTCTTTATGACTCCACCAAGACAACACCACCAGATCCCTGTGAAGATTAAGTAGTGTGCTACTTAAGAATCAATGGATCAAAGAAGAAATCAAAATAGGAAAAAATACACCTTGAGAAAAATAAAAATGGAAATACAGCTTACCAAAATTTATGATAAGCAGCAAAGCATTTCAAAGAAGGAAATTTATAGCAATACATGTCTATCTCAAGAAACACGAAAAGTCTCAAAAAAAAAAATCTAACCGTACACTTCAAGTAACTGAATAAAATGAAGTTCAAATTTGGTGTAAGGAATAAAATAACAAAGATTAGAGAAGAAATAAAATAGAGACTAAATTAACAATAGAAAAAGATCAATGAAACTAAGAGCTGATTCTTTGATTGGCAACCTTTTAGCTTTTTACTCACTAAGAAAAAATGACAAATAAAATATGAAATGAAAGAGATGTTACAACTGATACCATATAAATAAAATGATTATAAGAGACTGGTATGAATAATTATACACCAATAAATCAGCCATTCTGGAAGCAATTGATAAGTTCCTGGAAACATATAACCTACCAAGACTGAATCATGATGAAATAGAAAATCTGAGTAGACAAATTACTCATAAAGAAGTTGAATAAATGATCAAACATCTTTCTAGAAAACAAAATCCAGGACTAGACAGCTTCTCTGGTGAATTCTGTGAAACATTTAAAGAAGAATTAATACCAATTCTTTTCAAATTCTTCCAAAAAGTAGAGAGGGGGAAAGTCTTCCAAACTTATTTTATAAGGGCATTATTACCAAAGCCAGACAAGGATACAAAAAGAGGAAAAAATTATAAAGCAACGTCCCTGAAGAACATAGGTGTGAAAATCCTCAACAATCTATTAACCAACCATTTTCAACAATACATTAAAAGGCTCCTACGCCATATTAAGTAGAGTTTATTCCAGGGAGTCATGGATGGTTCAACATCCACGAATCAATCAAAGTGATAACGCTACATTAAAGTGAAGGATAAAAATCATATGAAATCTCAAAAGATGTAGAAAAAAATTGACAAAATTTAACATCAAACAAAGCATCAAAGTGAATATACAGGTAAAGTACTTTAACATAATTAAGGTCATATATGACATGTTCACAACTAATATCCTTCTCAATGATGAGAAGCTGAAAGCTTTTCCTCTAAGATCAGGAGCAAAATAAGGACACACACTCTCACCACTCTTACTCAACATAGTATTGGAAGTTGTAACCAAACCAGTTAGGCAAGAGAAAGAAATAAAAGACATCCACACTTGAAAGAAAGAAGTAAACTTGTTACAAATTGCAAATGTCATTTTCTTATATATATAATACATATTTATATTATGTATTAATTCAATGCAATCACTTTCAAAGTTTCAGTGGCATTTTTCACAAAATAAAAGAGTGCTAAAATTTGTATCAAACCAGAAGATACCTTGAATACTCAAAACAATCTTGAGTATAAAGGACAAGTCAGGGAGCATCATGGTTCTGTTTCCAAACTATAGTACAAAGCTCTAGTAAGTCAGTGTGGTAATGGGATAAGAACAGACATACTTAAACAGAATAGGGAGCCTAGAAATAAGCCCACACATATATGTTTAGTTCATTTATGACAAAAGGGCCAAGAATATACAATGGGGAAAGGACAGTCTCTTCAATAAGTGGTTTTGAGAAAATTAGACAGCAATAAGCAAAAGACTGAAACTGGACCATTATCTTACACCATACACAAAAATTAACTCAAAATGGGTTAAAAATTTGAACATAAAACTCCTGGAAGACAACTGGTGGTAAACACCTTGGCATTGTTTTGTTTTTTCTTGTTTTGTTTGTTTTTAAGAGGGCAGGGGAGGGCAGTGAGGGGGAGAGAGAGAATCTTAAGCTGGCTCCACATTCAGCATTAAGCCTGACACAAGACTTGATCCCATGACCCTGGGGTCATGACCTGACCCGAACTCAAGAGTCAGATATTCAACAAGCTGAGTTACCCAGATGTTCATTGACCTAGGTTTTGAGGATAACTTTTTGAAGCTGACATCAAAAGCAAAAGGCACAAAAAAACCAAGTAGTACTACATCAAACTAAAAAGTTTCTTCACAGAAGAGGAAATCATCAACAGAATAAAAAGACAACCAAATGTGCTAGAGACAATATTTGAAAAACAGGCTGATACCTAAAATATGTAAAGAGCTCATATAACTCATTAGCAAAGAAGCAAACAATCTGATTGAAAATGAGCAGAAGATCTGAAGATTTTTTTTCCAATGAAGACATACAATGGGTAACGGGTACATGCAAAAATGTTCTCTACCATTATCATTAGGGAAATGCAATTGAAAACAATGACATATCACTTCACACCTGTTAGAATGACTATTATAAAAAAGACTAGAAGACTAAATGTTGGCATGGGTGTGGGGAAAATGTAGTCTTATGCATTATTAGTGGGAATGTAAATTGGTGCAGCCAATATGAAAAACAGTATGGAGTTTCTTCAGAAAAATAAAAACAAAACTACCATATGTTCAACAATTCCAATCGTGGATATTTATCCAAAGAAAACAGAACACTAATTTGTAAAGTTATGTAGCCCCATGTTCTTTGTGGCATTGTATATAATAGTCAAGCTATCGAAACAACCTAAGTGTCCATCAAAAGGATGAATGTGTGTGTGTGTGCACACATACACACAATGGAATATTATTGAGCTATAAAAATGAAGGAAATATTGCCATTTACAACAACACGAATTAATCTCAGGGGCATTATACTAAGTGAAATAAATCAGACAAGGAAAGACAAATACTGTATGATCTCTCTTATATGTAAAATGAAGCAATAATAATCTCATAGATGTAGAGAAGATATTGCTTGTTGTCAGAGGCAGAGTATAAAGGTACAAGAAATGAATTGGTTGTTTCTTATAGTTAGTTTAAAGAAATTGAGTTATTTAAAAAATAATATTATATTGTATCAAGGAGAATTAATAGTTTCTAAATTATTGCTGCCATTTATATGGAAAACACATGCATTTAGTTTATTTTTTCCTCATAAATTTGAAACTTTATTAAACAGTAAACATTTAAATGCTCATAAGTAAAAGAAAAGAAATCATAGTAGAAACTTTATATTTTATTTTTAATATGATTGTCAAGTTGGCTAACATACAATGTATACAGTGTGGTATTGGTTTGGGGGGTAGATTCCCATGATTTATCACTTACATACAACACGCAGTGCGCATCACAAGTGCTCTCCTCAATGTGCATCACTCATTTCCCCCCTCTTTCCTGCCTCCTCCCCCATCAACTTTCAGTTTGTTCTTGGTATTTAAGAGTCTCATATGGTTTGCCTCCCCCACTCTCTGTAACTATTTCCCCTTCTCTCCCCCCATGGTCTTCTGTTAAGTTTCCCAATTTTCACATATGAATGAAAACATATGATATCTGTCTTCGTCTGACTGGCTTATTTCACTTAGCACAATACCCTCCAGTTCCATCCACATTGCTGCAAATGGCAGGATTTCATTCTTTCTCATTGCCCTGTAGTATTCCATTGTATATATAAACAAGATCTTCTTTATCCATTCATCAATTGATGGACATTTAGGCTCTTTCCATAATTTGCCTATTGTTGAAGGCATTGCGATAAACATTGGGCTACATGTGTACTAGGATAAATTCCTAATAATGCTATTGCAGGGTCATAGGGTAGTTCCATTTTTCATTTTTGGAGGATCTTCCATACTGTTTTCCAGAGTTGCTGCACAAGTTTCCATTCCCACCAACAATGTAAGAGGGTTCCCATTTCTCCACATCCTTGCCAGCATCTGTTGTTTTCTGAGTTGTTCATTTTAGCCACTCTGACCTCTGTGACTTGGTTTCTCAGTGTGGTTTTGATTTGTATTTCCTTGATGATGAGTGATATTGAGCATCTTTTCATGTGTTTGTTGGCCATCTGGATGTCTTCTTTGGAAAAGTCTCTATTCATGTCTTTTTACCATTTCTTCTCTGGATTATTTGTTTTTTGGTGTTGAGTTTGATAAGTTCTTTATAGATTTTGGATACTAACCCTTTATCCAATATGGCATTTGCAAATATCTTTTCCCATTCCACTGGTTGCCTTTTAGTTTTGCTGATTGTTTCCTTTGCACTGCAGAAGCTTTTTATCTTGATGAGGTTCCAATAGTTCATTTTTGCTTTTAATTCCCTTGCCAACCCTTTGGAGATGAGTTGAGCAAGAAATGGCTATAGCTGAGGTCTAAGAGGTTGTTGGCTGTTTTCTCCTCTAGGATTTTGATGGTTTCCTGTCTCACATTTAGGTCTTTCATCCATTTTGAAGTTTATTTTTCTGTATGGTGTAAGAAAGTGATCTAGTTTGATTCTTCTGCATGTTGCTGTCCAGTTCTCCACCATTTGCTAACAAGACTGTCTTTTTTCTATTAGATACTCTTTCTTGCTTTGTCGAAAATTCATTGGCCATACATATGTAGGCCTAATTCTGGGTTCTCTATTCCATTGGTTGGTGTGTCTACTTAATACTTTTTAACACTTATTTTTTGAGATACTATATAATTTTAAAACATGAAGACTCTTCAACGTAATATATTTTATATTTTTTGTTTTATTATGCACTAATAACTTTCTGAATGTTTTCTTAGCAAGTAAGTCTGTGACATCTTGTCATTTTTCATACTTCTTTTTTCCTACTTTCTAAAATTCTTTGTCTCATTTTGAATAATACCTATTATTATGAGTTAAATTGTTTCCCCAAAAGGTACATTGAGATATGATCTCCAAAACCTTTAGACATGAACGTATTTTAAGATAAGGTCTTTACAGATAAAATTAGTTAAGAGAGTGTATTGAATTATGGTGAGCTCTTATCTTAATCCAGTATGAATAATGTCCTGATAAGTGATACACACACACACACACACACACACACACACACACACACAAATACATGCAGAAATGCATACAGGTACACAGGAGGAAAGTCCTTGTGAAGATGGCAGCAAAGATCAGACTGATCTGATCTACAGTCCAAGGAACACCAAGGATTTCTAGAAACCCACAGAAGCAAGAAGTTGCAAAGAAAGATTCTTACCCCTACAGCCTTCAGAGACAGTATCTCTGCCAAAAACTTAATTTTGACCTTCTCTCTAGCATTGTGAGAGACTAAATTTCTATTGTTTTAGGTCTCCCAGTTTGTGGTAATTTGTTACATCAGCCCTAGGAAGCTAATACATCTATGCACTAATGGTATTCTGCATTCAATCAAAACTATTGCAGGGTGGTATTTAGATACCAATCACTGTGCTATTTAAAAATAATAATACTTTAATACTTTAAATTCTACACAACTTGGGGGTAATAATAACGTGTTTAATCAGATGGGGTTAAAATACTTAATTTAGGGACACCTGGGTGGCTCAGTCTGTTAAACGTCCAACTTTGGCTCAGGTCTTGATCTCACAGTTGGTGGGTTTGAGCCCCACTTCAGATTCTGTGCTGACAGTTCCGAGAGCCTAGAAACTGTTTCAGATTCTGTGTCTCCCTCTTTCTCTCTGCCCCTCCCCCACTCGTGCTCTGTCTCTCTCTGTCTCAAAAATAAATAAACTATAAAAAATAAAATACTTAATTTAGTCAATTTTCTATAAATTATTTAAAATATATGTCACTGTGTCAGGGACTTGTTCTTTAACAGATGCTTATTACTTTCTTCCATCAAACTTTAATAAAAAATACAGTGAAACTAACTGAGTAAAATCTGTAATTAAAACTAAAAGTGTGTATTTCCTCACATTTAAGAGAAATAAAATGATACGGGATTCCTGGGTGGCTCAGTTGGTTAAACGTCCAACTCTTGATTTTGACTCAGGTAATGATGTCACAGTTTGTGAGTTTGAGCCCCATGTTGGGCTCAGTGCTGACAATGCAGAGCTTGCTTGGGATTCTCTCTCTCTCCCTCTTTCTGCTCCTCCCCTTCTCTCTCTCTCTCTCTCCCTGTAAATAAATAAATCAATTTTATAAAAACTAAAAGTAAAAATATATAAGAAAAGAAGAAGAAAAAGAAAATTTTAACACATATAGTTTTGCAGTTGTAAGTTTTTCATGAACTTTTTAAACTTGATTTATCTTTAATGTTCTAGTCCAGAAAAAGTCGGTCCCCAATATTACTGTTAATAAACATGGATTAACTTATATTAAAATATATTTGGATTTGGGGAGAATGATGTTTGAAACCTTTATTTTTTTGGCATCATTTCAATTATTTATCCTGGAAAATGTTTAAAATAAAAATGAACTAAATCCTTAGTTCACTTAACAGAAGAATTGGCATCATTTGTTGGAAGCTTGTAAGAATTTCAGTCTTGATATTGATTACAAACTTTCTGAATGAGAATTTACATGTTAACAAGATCCCTTTTGTGCCTAGTTGGCTTTGAGAAAGATGGCGTTAGAAGGTTCCAAAGATATTCTCATCCTTTCTCCTTCAAAAAAAAAAAATGTGGAAATTCAGAATGAAATGTTGCTGAAATGTTAAGTCCACAGAGTTAAAGAATCCTCATGTTCTCTTTAGTTGCTCTTCCCACAATAGAATGTTAATGTACTTGATGAGGACAGAAGCTGGGGTAAAGTCAACTGCTGTCACAGAGCTTGTGGTAAAACACTTATTGTGCTTGGAGAATGCATAGTTTCCAAAAGTATTATAATGCTTAAATTACTGTTCTAATTTATAATTTGGGGGAATTTGTAGTATAAATAGCTTCAAACCTGCCTGGAGGTGAAGGGGATTTGGGTTCCCATAACTGCCTTGAGACTCTAAAATGTAAAAGATGATGTCCACAAAATATTTTTTTCTTATTTTAAACTAATATAATGAATGTTTTCAAATATAGTCAGAATAGCAATAAAATTGAAATAAATCCCCACATATTACACTCATATTTAACAGTTAGCACATTTTATCTTAAATGTTACAAATATCTATTGTAGTGGTTGTATTTTAAAATATAATCTAAACCTTATTTCATTTTACTTAACACTCTAGGACTTATTTTTACATAACCACAGTGACATTTTAACACATAATTATTTTTCAATAATTATTTGGCATCATCCAATGTCAGAAAAATGAAAACATAGGTTCATAGAATGCAAAGGTAATAATAAATTTTAAAATTCAAACTTTTTAGAGTCTATTTGGAAAATAATGATATATATGATAAAGTCAAGTATTTTGTACTGTTACAACTTTATTTGTCCTGATAATGTCTATCTGCTTTTTTCATTGTAAATTACCATATCTAAATGTATACTGTAATTTTATATTATGCCAAAGTAATATTTACTTATTATTTTATACAAATATCTATTGAAAGTGTCTAAAAATTAAGTCAAAATTAACTTCTATAAATTACTTATATGATGATTTTTTTAGATCCCATTAGTAAATTTTCTCTCACACTGTTTTAGGTGACATAGTCTTTGTTTGATACATTAACTAGTTTCCCATATTAAAAATAAAAGGAAAATAGGAAAACATAAAATGTATTTCTTATATTGGTCAACTAGATTTTTTTTGACTCATTGCCTAGTATTTATTCATATTGAACAGATAGCTTTTTTGTCCCTGACTATGTTAATGGTTGTTATTTAAATAGTCTTATCATGGTTTTACTAACCATTTGAATATAAATGACTTCTAAAAATTAAGGTTATTTGAAATGTCATATTATTCAAATAAATTACATATCAAGAGTGGGTTGAGTGTAGGCAGAAAAGTCAAGGTTAGAAGCAAAGGACAAAAAAATAAAATACTTAAAAAAATCTCCTTATTTTCTAAACACACACAATTTTGAACACCTACTGTCAAAGTAATTTGTTGACTATTTTAATATCCAAACATGTTTAGGACATTGCTAATTCTCTTGTGATTATCACTGATGAATCTACACTCTTGTTTGATGCATGGGTATTTTGAATTTTGATACTCAAGTGACAGAACTCTACTGTATCTATGGAAAAAGTAAGAGCCTTGAGTCTGCCTCCACTTTAACCCTCAGTCTGAATCTGGAGAGTTGTTCTTTAAAGGTTCAGATAGTAAATAATATAAGCTTTGCAGACATAATAGTGTCTGCTCAACTTTTTGAAGCCACGGTTATACTACAAAAGCAGCCATAGACAAAGCCACACACAAGCCATACACAACACATGAGTAAATGAGTGGGACTGTGTTCCAGTAAAATTTTACTTACAAAACAAGTGAGACTCTCAATTTGGCTTTCTAGTTGTAGTTTGCTAATCCTGTCACTGTCTCCTTCTCTGTATTTGACTCTTGCATTAAGTTATGAAGAATGAGGTAACAGTACATGTCTTCCCAGACCTCACACTGGACAAAGAGACTGATGCATTCCTGATAACAGATGTCCAGGTTAATCTTCCCAGAGAGTTGAGAGGAGAATAACTTTCTACTGACCAATCTACCCTAAAAACAACAACAAAAACAAAAACAAATTAAAATAGTATTTTCTAAATTTCCATTCTTATTTTTTAAATTTCAAACCTGTAATAAATAATTCTGTAATATTTTTCTTTATTCTGTGAGAAATATATCAAATTACCAAAAATCAATGTATCACTACATCATATATAATATCACTTTATCAAAAAATAATTTTGTTTCAAAACTGTAACAATTTCAGAAAGCTGAAGTGTGCATTAACTTTATTCCTTTCAAAATGTATCTCTGTATTCTCTTCTCTAAAACACTACTAATTAGCAGGAGTATTCTAGATTCTTCAGCCATGTAAAATATAAAATAGACTTGCTGAAGATAACATATGTTTTATAGCTCTCTAATGCTTAATAATGTAGAAAATACCAAGGCATTATGCACAATGATATAAAAGATATGTTCTATTACAACCTTCATTCTACTGGAGAGAACACAAGATTCTTAGGGTATCGACACAGTTTCTCTGACACTAGTGATGATAATTGTCTATTATTCAAGCAAGTCTTTCTGTTTTCAGAATCAATGTTATGTAGTGATATAAGTGTTTAATAAACATTTATTTATTTGTTTGTTTATTTATATCAGAGTCTGCATAGTATTTTAGGAAGTGAAAGATGGGAGATGATATACTGGGAAGAGACACATGAGTTGGAATTCATTCTGTTGTTCTTTGTTAATTTGGCAAGTTAACATTTTTTTCTCTCTGTTTATAAGGATTTCCTAGATGTTAGTTAAAGGGGAGGTTACCTTCTCATGTCACTTGAGTTCTGACACCCCATATTAGGTTACTCTTCAGGTGACCAATCTCCTCTTTGATATATGTTTTTTAACTGCTCTGTGTACCAAGCTGAAACTTTCACCATTGTTTTACACCAAATGAAGTTTTAAGATTGCCAATCTGATCGTTTTTTCTTTAGCTGAAAATATTTCAGTGATTTATTGTTCCTTGAAAAAAATAAACAATGAAGTATGACTTGGAAAATAACTTGATCAAACTCTACTTATTTTCCATCATCTTTTATCACTTTCTCATGCTCAAAGACATCTGTATGTTTCACATGCTTTTCACTCCAAATTATAGACCGGACCATAGCTAATTCTTATTTACTTACTTTGGATGTCCTATCTTTTGAAGCTTTCATATATCAAACAATTTAGTTAAGTATTCTTTTGATATACTTTCATGGAATGCTGTAATTATTTCTATCATACCATAGAGTTTGTTTCACTTTTGTTCTCTGCAGAGATTATGAGCTCCTCAGGCTGCTACATAGTAGGAGCTCCAAAAATTGATAACTTGAAAAAAATGTAAGAGGCAAAGATTTATAGGTAATAATTCTTACTAGATCAATTCACCTAATACAGTAACTGATCTATGCAAATCCACTTAAATATTAACTAAGGGTGGAATAACTCTCTGGTCTCCATATCCATATGTGTTTACTTTATGATCTTATATTTCTTTGTAGTCATTGATAAGGCATATTTGATTTTTCTGTTATAATTATATGTTTATATTTCTCCATTCACACCATCTTACCTGATCACATTATGTCAGGTGAATGGCTAGCAACTGGGCGGTGTTTCTTACCAAAATAAGAGAGATCCAATTAATTGACCCATCTTTTCTGACAAGTAATGTTTGGAACTTCATTACATATAATTGAGGAATTGAACATATTCTTGACAAATATTCTCCAACATAACAAAAAGAATAATATCCTTAAAACAGATGCTTCAGTGGTCATGAGAAAAGGTTTGAAACTAAGGAATTTCCTTAGTTCTTATATTTCCCTTAGCAAAGGAGTCATTCTAGGAATTTTACATATTCAGTGTAAAATATGAGTAGGCTAGTGAGCTAGCATATTATTCTTGCTGAATGCTTTCTAGAGCTTAACAAGCTAGAGTCCTGTAATATTAAACTTCCTGTTCCCCAAATTTAGTGATAATGTTTACATTTCAAATTCCCTTTTTGTACAAAAAATTAAAGTCACTAAACTATTATCAGAATGCTGTGCAGGAATGCAAATAGCATCAAATATGCAATTCTTAGGAGAGGATTTCAAAGATAGTATGTGATTACAGTTACATTTATCAGTGGCTAGTAAATGAAAATATAAACTGAACAACAGGATATTAAACAACAACAAAATTGTGGTGAATTGTAAAAATATTTGTCATAGAATTGCCATGTTTTATTTGGTTAATGTAAATGTTTTGTTTCAAACGTGGTAATTAAAACAATATAAACATTGAGTTAATGTACCTGGCTCTTTGTGCTAAATAGGTGTCTTACTATTAAGGAATTGTTAACCTTTAATCAGCTTTAAGCAAGGGGAACCTATCTGTACACACCTCTCTTCCAGAAGCTTCTCTCCGTTCCCAGTAGTGGTTCAGCTTCATTTACTGATTCATGTCAGTTATGTGTGGCAAAGACTAAAAATGTCGGCACAGATAAGCTTAGCACAGGACCAGTTTGACATTTTAAGGTATGACTTCTAGAGTTAGGTCTGATGATAAGCCTTGCTTCTTATTGTGCGTCCTTTGGAAGCTATTTAACCTGTGTAAATATGAGCTTCTTCATCTGTAAAATAAAAGTAATAATTATGCAAGCCTTATTGGGTTGTTGTGAGACTAATAAGCTAATGAACTGCAAAACATTGAGAAGAAAACATTTAGCAATGAGTACATTTGATCACAACCTCTGCCTGTCACCACATATCAGGAGAATGATACTGTTCATCTACCTTTAAGCTCTGCATAAACAGCCCTACCTCCAAATTTCAAATATAGACATCATGTTTTATTTTTTAAGGGCCTTATTATGTAGTTCAAGCCACTATTGAGAGGGGATCAGAATCAACTGAGAGGCTGAAGCAAGAGGGATTAGACTGTAAACTGTAAAGGAAGGGGAAGGCATTGTTTGAAAGTAAAGAGGGAAATGCAGGAATTGGAGAGAGTAGTTGAAGAAATTTGTAATAACAAGTAAACAAAATTTTTTTGAAACAGGCACTTTGTGTGTGAGTTATTACCTGATTAAGATGAGGTAGGGGGACTAATAATTTTTTTCTGAATTATGGAAATATCTTCCTGTTGCGTATTTCTTTTTAATTGTAAAATCTGTTTTTTTCTTTTTTTTTTAATGTTTATTGATTTCATAAAAGAAAGCACAAGTGGAAAAGGGGCCTCCCAAGCAGGAGCCACACTGTCAGTGCAGAGCCCCACGCGAGGATCAATCTCACGAACCATGAGATTATGACTTGAGCTGAAATCAAGTCGAACGCTCTACCAACTGAAATAACCAGGTTTTCCTTTTCTTCTTCTTTTTTTTTTAAATGTTTTAGTTATCTTGTTTTTATCAATCACACATTCTTTGAATAAAATACCCACTCAAAGTGTGAAGAAGGTATTCCAGCTCTATGAAGTTTGCATATATACATGTGTAAGACATACATTAATATTTCTGCCTAGGGAATTTCCTAATTCAAAGATAAGCTACAGAAAAGTCTTTAATTGCACATGCATGGCTATCCTTCAAGCAACCACAGTTCTTCATTTGCTCCTCTAAATATTAGCAATGCTGGAACACTGAGAAACTCCCTCCTTTCTATGATAATTACCTGATAAAACCATTCTGTTTTGCTTTTTGTCTGCATTTTGATGACTGAGTATTTACTCCTTCATGTGTCATAGTTGCATGTTATCCAGAATTCTGTCTTTAACAGTGAAAACAATACAAGCTTCAGTAAGAAATGTTTTGAGGTACTCTGGCTGGTATTCCAAAATAGAGCAGTTACAGAAATACATTGCTTAAGAAAAGCAAATTTCTTGATTTTATTCTTAATATACAGCTTCAAAAGGCATCAGTCTGTAGGAAGTACACGCACCATGGAACAAAGGGAAGAAATGACATTTTTAAATTTATAGAATTCATAATTTGGTCATTAGAGGCATACTGGTATTTCACATATATTTTTACAGCGCTTTTGAATATAAGTATAAACAATGTAAATCAACACAATTCTGTCATTAAAAAGTCAGATTATTAAGCTTAAGGGCATTTGTTTTCTTTCCTAGAGCTGTAAGGATAGAAATGTATACAATAAAATGTATTATTATAAAAAGTAATAGTAATTTCATGCAGATCAAGTAACAGTAGGTTTGAAAACAGAGTTACAGAACTATCTCAGAATTTTTAGCACATTTTTACACTACACACTAAAATCATTTTGCTTTAATATTGGGGATGATATAGTGTTTTATTTGTCTGAGAGTCTCTGCAAGTCTGACTGCTAATACTACCAGGGACTTAGCACAGAAAACACTTATAGTAATACATGATAGAAACCTGTGCAGAATTCTCTAAGTAGTTACTGTGGTTAGTACATACGATCTATCTACTTTAAACACACACACACACACACACACACACACACACACACATGCTCTCTCTCTTTCTCTCTCTCTCTCTCTCTCACACACACACACACACACACACACACACACACACACACACAATGTTTAATTTGTGATTTCTATTATGTTCTATTACTGGCATGATGGTCCATAGCACTTAAATTAAGTACAGACATTTTATCATTGCAACTGAAGAGCAAGAAAATGGAAGCAATAACAATGAAATGTAGTTCAATTATAAAAATTCAATAGATTCTAAAATATATGTGGCCAAAAAAAATCACTGAGAATAATTGAAAAACTATGTCTGAATGTTATACACATAATTTGGCATAATACAATAAATATTACAATGATATAAATTTTCATATTAGCAAGAAATTATCCAAATACTGTATTACATATTACATATCATATGTTACTTTAATATTGTGGTATTTATCTTTAAATGATTTTAGAAACTGAATTATTAAAAATATTACTTTGAATAAATAGAGCCAGAGAAATCTTAAAGAATGTAAATCTGAGCTTTTCTAGACAAGTTGAGATTGTAAATTTATTTGGCATTGTTCATCAACTTAAAAAAAAGAAAGAAAAAGCAAATAAGATTTGTGGTAGGGTCCAAATATGGCCACAATTTTTTTCCTTCCTGTAATCTCCTTGCCTTGTGAACATCCCTGACACTCTGGCCTTGTGACTTGTTTGGGACAATACTAAGTTAGCAAATGTGTTGGCAGCAGAGGCTTGTGAAGCACTTGCACAGAAGTCTTATCATAACTCTCCTGCAGCTCTTGTGTCTCCTGCTGCCATGAGAATAAACCCAGACAGTCTATCAGATGATGAGAGGCACATGGCCTGGTAACCATCAGCCAGGCTGACAATCTGCAAACCATTCACCTTAGATCATGCTGGAACATCCAACTACCAGACAATCTACCTTCTGACAACAGATACAAGAGAGACCTCAGGATAGATGAAATGAGCTAGCCCAGTTCATAATTGTTCAGATAACCCACAAAATCATGATCTGATTAAATAGTTGCAGTTTTTTTGTTTTGTTTTTTAATTTATTTTTGAGAGACAGAGAGAGACAGTGCAAGCAGGGGAGGATCAGAGAGAGAGGGAGACACAGAATCTGAAGTAGGTTCCAGGCTGTGAGCTAGCTGCCAGCACAGAGCCTGATGCGGGGCTGGAACCCACAAACTGTGAGATCATGACCTGAGCCAAAGCCGGACACTTAACCAACTGAGCCACCCAGGGGCCCCAATAATTGCAGTTTTAAGCCACCTTGTTTTGGAGCGGTTTGTTACACAAGAAAAGCTACATGCATGATAAAGCACAAACTAGAGAGAGATGTTAGGGATTTAAACTGTTTAATGCAACATGTTCAAAATGAAAGGTTATATAGTAACTTTAACACTTGTAGAGATAGATCTGTATTTAGGATGGTCTGTATTTATTATTGTTTTATACTAATAAAATCTATGAACTATTATTTGTTTTTCACTTGCATATCCATAAGGATAATATATTGTAAAACTGATACAAAAATATTTGTATTCACAGTAGTTTTCTGAAAAAGAAATAAGGTATATTTTTCAAATACCCCAATTTTTTTGTATTCTCTAAATATAAATACTGTTGTTTAATTAACATTGTTTGTATCTCTGGTTAATTATTTTATTGCTATCATCAAAATCCTTTTTCCATACCATAAAATTGGACTTATTTTTAAATCTATAGTATTTAGAGGTGATGATGTTTTAGTAGAAGTCATATGGTTAAGCATCTGACTCTTGATCTCAGCTCAGGTCTTGGTCTCAGGGTTGTGAGTGCTGCGCGTGAAGCCTACTTAAAAAAAAGAATAATTAGGTGTTAAAATTGGAATTTTATGTTATTCCAACTTTCTTTAATAACATATATGGAATTCTCAGTCATAAATTTCTCATGAATAATGTTAATAATCCTCTTGAGCATCTTACCTCCATCCACAAACAAATCTTCAGTTCAGTTAATTACTCACTCTGAATTATTATAGAAATTCCACAGAAAACAAGCACTTTCAAAAATACTATTAAAAGTTCAGTGTCCATTTATTAAAGTATAATTGTGATATTGTTGACTTTTTAAGACCTTATTAACTCATTCACTCTTTCTCTCTCTCCTTCTATTTCTTCTCTCCCTCTCTTCCCCCTTTCTCTCTGTCCCACCAACCTTGAAATGTTATTTCTTTTCTTAATATTATAGCTATTTAGATTAATATTTCTTTTTTAAATTTAAATCCAAGTAGGTTAACATATGGTGTAGTAATGATTTCAGGAATAGAATTTAGTGATTCATCATTTACATATAACACCCAGTGCTCATTCAACAAGTGCCCTACTTATGCCTTTGCCCATTTAACCCATCCCCCCACCCAACACCCCTTCAGCAACCCTCAGTTTGTTCTCAATATTTAAGAGTCTCGTATGGTTTGTCTCCCTCTATGTTTTTATATTATTTTTGCTTTTCTTCCCCTATGTTCATCTGTTTTGATCTTAAATTCCATAGTATGAGTGAAATGTTATGGTATGTGTCTTTCTCTGACTGACTTATTTTGCTTGGCATAATACAGTCTAGTTCCATCCACGTTGTTGCAAATGGCAAGATTTCATTCTTTTTGCTCACCGAGTAATATCTCATTGTATATTTATACCACATCTTCTTTATCCATTCATTTGTCGACAGACATTTGGCTCTTTCCATACTTTGGCTATTGTTGATAGCACTGCTATAAACATCGGGGTGCATGTGCCCTTCAAAACAGCACTCCTGTTTCCCTTGAATAAATACCTAGTAGTGCAATTTCTGGATTCTAGGGTAGTTCTATTTTTAATTTTTTTGATGAACCTCCATACTGTTTTCCTGAGTTGCTGCACCAGTTTCCATTCCCACCAGCAATGCAAAGAGTTCCTCTTTCTGCACATCCTCTCCAACCACTTAGTTGCCTAGGTTGTTAATTTTAGCCACACTGACTGATGTGAGGTGGTATCTCATGGTTTTTATTTGTATTTCCCTGATGGTAAGTGATATTGAGCATCTTTTCATTTATATTAGCCATCTATTCTGTTCTTTGGAAAAGTGTCTCTTCATGTCTTTTGCCTTATTTGTTTTTTTTGAGTGCCAAGTTTGATAAGTTCTTTATAGATTTGGGATACTAACCCTTTATCTGATATGTAATTTGCAAATATCTGTTTCCATTCCATTTGCTGATTGTTTCCTTAGTTGTGCAGTAGCTGTTTATCTTGATGAGATTCCATCAAGAGAGAAAGAGATAGAGAGAGAGAGAGAGAGAGGTACAATGATCAGGGAAGGGGAAGAGAGAAGGAGTGACACAGAATCTGAAGCAGGCCTCTATTGCTTTCCAGAGACATGTCAAATAAGATATTGATGTGGCCAAGGTCAAAGAGGTTATTGCTTGTTTTCTCCTCTAGGATTTTGATGAATTTCTGTCTTGCATTCAGGTCTTTCATCCATGTTGAGTTTATTTTTATTTTTTTGAATGTTGTAAGAAAGTGGTTCAGTTTCATTCTTCTACATGTCACTATCAGTTTTTCCAACATCATTTGCTGAAGTGACTGTCTTTTTTCCACTGGATATTTTTTCATGCTTTGTCAAAAATTAGTTACCCATACATTTGTGTGTCCATTTCTGGGTTCTCTATTCTCTTTCATTGATCTATGTGCAGAAGAAAGAGAAATCGAGGATTAGATCCCATTTCCAGTTGGCTACCATAAAATACCTAGCAATAAACCTAATCAAAGAAATAAAAGATTTGTGTACTGAAAACTTTAGAAAGATTTTGAAAGAAATTGAAGAAGATACAAAAAATGGAAGGGGCACCTGAGTGGCTCAATCGGTTGGGCATCCAACTGCAGCTTAGGTCATGATCTCACAGTTCACGACTTTGAGACCCACATCAGGCTCTGTCCTGAAAGCTCAGAGTCTAAGGCCTGCTTCAGATTCTGTGTTACTCCTTCTCTCTTCCCCTTCCCTGATCATTGTACTTCTCTTTCTCTCTTTCTCTTTCTCTCATTTATTTATTTTAAAACGAAAAGCATTCCATCCTCATGGATCGGAAGAACAAATATTGTTAAAATGTTGATACTACCCAAAGCAATTTACATATTTAATGCAATCCCTATCAAAATAACACCAGCATTCTTCACAGAGTTACAAGTACAAACAATTCTACAATTTGTGTGGAAACAGAAATGACCCTTAATAGGCAAAGCTAATCTGAAAAGAAAACCGAAGCTAGAGGCATCACAATTCTGGACTTCAAGCTGCATTACAAAGCTGTAATCATCAAGACAGTATGGTACTTGTATGAAAACAGACACATAGATTTGTATTTCTAATTCCAATTGTGCTTTTGATTTTTTTGAAGCCTTACATGACATATTGAGTGCGTTTTTGAACTCCCACAGCATTGGCATTCTGTACACAGGGGACATCAAAAAAGCTATATGTAATGGGATAGCAAAAAATATTGGATTTCCTTTGCTCACATGCATGCTTCATTGTTCAACAGACTCCACTTACAAAACCTGTTAAAAGATAAAATTACTAAGAATTCCAAATTGGTGACAGCAGTGCACTAAATTATGTGTTGATCTCTTCTTATAGGCTCTGAGTTCTTATAGGCTAGACAGCTTGTACACCCACAAAGCGAGTGATCCCTGTTTCCTTTCTTTTATATCACTTTCCCCATTTTCTTACTTGTGCTTTCTGTGATTACCTTATGGGTAAATGTCTTGCATCACAAACATTTACTCATCATTTTATTATAAGGAAATGTGTACAAAAATGGCAATAGTAGCGGTCATCACAGTGAAATACTGGAATTAGAAGACACCAAGTGCCCCCTTGTTGAAACTTATAGTCTCAGTGTGGAGAATGAAATGAGATCCATGTAGAAAGGAAAACCATGATTATACAATAGCTCAACCACTTGCAACAACTGGAGAAGTAATGATCATAATGATATTGGAGTTAACTACATTTTTTTACTGACCTAGAAGCTGTGAGGAAAGACAGGTTCAGGCTACTTGACTATCAATTTGAGGTACACTGTGCAAACCAGAAACTCTTCATGGCAAATTTAAAGAGATCCTTATCTTTAGTAGCCAAAAGTCAAACCCATGTTTTGATTTTAAGAGCTGCAGAGTCACCAAAAGGTCTGTTCATTGCAAAACATAAGCCCTTGATAGAGAAGGACTGGGACCCCCAAAACAGGGAAAAGACACTGAATAGATTCACTTGATAATTTTGAACTCCAGATTCTCCTGAGCCTTCTGAACTGAGGAAATGGTGCACAATCTCATGCTATAGGAAAGAAAAATTACACCATCTAAAGCTCCAGGATGGCCTTACTTAAGATAGATAGTACTTTAAAGATATTTTTCCTCATGATCTTTTGCCTGCTGCCTTCATTGCCTCTAAATCAATAACTAAGCTGAAGTCTTAGCATGTATTAAGTGGGAAGTATGGGCTGTATTAAGTGGGAAGTATGGGCTATATTATGTGAACAAAAGGATCATTCACTTAAAAACTGTGGAAACCTTCCAACCTATAAGAGCAGAAGAATAAATTCTAAGAATCTGACATATAGCATAGTGACTAGTTAATAATATAGTATTATATACATGCAAGTGGCTGAAAGTAGATCTTGAACATTCTTACCACAAAAAAGTATTAACTGTGTGAGATGATTGATGTGTTAATTATCTTGATCTTGGTAACCATTCTACAGTGTATATGTATATCAAATCATCACATTGTACACTTTAAATATATACAATACATTTGTCAATTATTCCCCAATAATGATAGGAAAAGAGAGCAGAAACCTGGAGAACACATTTAGAAGTGGACTTTGAGGACACAGCACAGAAGAAGAGAAAGCAGAAAATAGGCTGGTTAGCAAGAGAGTTTGTTGATATGGGAGTGATATCTGATGAATCAGTATGAAAATACTGGCAGATTTGATGAAAACCTGGAGCCAGTCTTAATAAACTGTTAAAGTAGTTCTGTATCATTCCTTTGTCATCATAATGCTGTATAACAGGGGCTCCAGGGTGGCTCAGTTGGTTAGGTGTCCAACTTCAGCTCAGGTCATGATTTCATAGTTCATGGGTTCAAGCCCCTGAGTCAGGCTCTATACTGACAGCTGGGAGCGTGGAATCTGCTTCAGATTCTGTGTCCCCCAATCTCTCTGCTCCTCCCCTACTCACACTCTGTGTCTCTCTCTTTCAAAAATAGATAAACATTAAAATTAAATTTAAAAAATGCTGTATAACAAATAACCACACACCCCAGTAGCTTAAAAGAGTGACTGCTTATTCATAAGCCAGTAGATTGGTTGGATATGTTGTTGCTCTTGCTCTTGTTGTTCTAGGTCTGGTGCAGTTGTGTCAAAGGGATTATCTCTAGTATATGCTATTAACAGACAAGTAGTCTGAATATAGCCTGTCTATCTAGGATCACCTTGGCTGGTTCATGTAGTCTCTCATTCCCTAGGAGGTTTGTTCTTAAATTGTAATGTTTATTTATTTTTGAGAGGGGGGGGGAGCGGCAGAGAGATGGAGAGAGAATATGAAGCAGGCTCCAGGCTCTGAACTATCAGCACAGAGCCTGATGCGGGGCTCGAACTCACCCAGCTGTGAGATCATGACTTGAGCTGAAGTTGGTTGCTTAACTGACTGAGCCACCCAGGTGCCCCAAAAAGGTGAACTCATACTCACTTGAACAGTGAGCAACAGTGATTCAGTAGAAAGAATCAAAGTGTGTAAGGCTCTAGGTTAGACCTGGTAACAGTGATCCTTCTGCTTTTCTATTATTCAGTGCAAGTCAAAGACCCTGCTGAGATTCAGATAGTAAAGAAATAGATTCTACCTCTTGCTCTGCAAAGTCATGTTGCAAAAAAATTTATACCAGAAGTAGATGAATCATTTTTCAAATATTCAATCTCCCTTGAATCTTAGAAATATATATAATCATCACTGCCTTGACAGAAAGTTTTAAAAAGGAGTCAGAAGACTTAGAGATATGGGCATATTAGGATGAATTTGTTATGTGAAAGTGAGTGAGGAGCCTATCTGTTAATAAGTTCCCTCTTATGGTCTAAGAAACATTCCCTACTTTAAAGCTATAAGGAATGTACCAGGGGAGAGGGGGGGGTGGGCAGTATCCTTGAGAAACTTTGTTTTAAGTAAGAAAGGTTGCCAAAAATTGGCCTCCAAAGTGACAGTTCAGATTATTTCAGCATAACAGAAAATTGTCGCTTTTAACTGTTGGGGGCAAGTGGATATGATTACCAAAATGGACAGCAAAACAATAAGAGTAACTAAGGAGATTTGAACTGCAGGGATTTGAGGTAATGGCTGTATGTTTTTTGGCGTAAGAGAGTTGGCATACAAGAAGAGTATAATATGACTTACTCTAAAAACATCAAAACATGGTGACAAGAGCTAGTGTCTTACACTACATTACAAAATAATTATTTCTCATTACATTTCTGTATTTGACGCATTTCGCATACCCAGAGCTTATCATCTGTTAGAGTCTTAGTCTGCTGAGTAAGGTTTCTGCAGACACCATGAGTAAATAAAATGAATATTCTCCCAAGTCTTTTTTGAAAGGATCCTAAGTAAATTTACCAGAGTCATTTTATAGTAGGTAAATAAAATTCCAGAACTTTCAACAAATTTGAATAAGTGTTTGAGCTGTATGGAGAGAGTGGAAAATACATCAACTGATGGGACAGTAACCTAAATGGAGCATGATCGCAATATTGGGAACAAATAGGTATGGAAACAGACTTGTGAATGGATCAATGAGTATGGGCAGAGAATGTTCAGATTTGGTACAAATGCCATTACCAGAAAGCTTTCAAACATGCTGGTGTATCAGCATGGCATTTAATATATTATCTCCTATCAAAATAATCATTTTAAAGTAAAGAAAGTTTAACATTGCATAGATTACCATGTGATCCTCTGATTATATTACATATTATGTCACCCAGAAGCTTCCAGAAGGATAAAACACTGGAATTTCCCCTAAAGTTTTGCTAGAGCATCCAGCTTAGGGATGACATTGTGAAATTGGGAATAGTCTGTCAGAATGTGGTGTATATGTTTATCCAAGTGCCATGATGTATTATTGTTTCTAATTACTAAAATATATGGCATCAGAAAAGAAAGTGTGATCTACTTGAGGAATAATTTATGCTTTTTATCTTTGAAATTAAGTTTCCAAGGATTGAGGACTGGTTTCCTGGATTGGATGCAGGGTGTGTCAGGGTAGTCACTCTTACCAGAAACACAGGGTTCTTTTGAATCTAGTTACAATGACCACTTTGTCATTTTGATTCCTCATACAAATAGACCAGTAAACCAGTAAAACTAGTAAACCAAGTGTGTACACCTCTTGGTCATTAATACATCATTATTATTTTAAGTGGTTAATATATCAAACACTGCCTAAGAAAAGAAAGCTAACCAGGGGCTTAGATCTCTCAGAAATAAAGACCTGTGTCACCTCACTGGACAAATAACCTAGACTAAGATTAATGTGAATCTCAAATGGGTGGTAGAGGAAGAAGCTGAAAGCCAATTTTGTCCTCAGGCCTAGGGCTGTGCAGATGGCTTATATTTTTAAGCCTTTTTTTAAATTATGGCTGTGAAAGTCATGGGTTCTGCCCTGTTGGCAAACTAACAAGTGAACCTGCCAGTTTTACAGATGCTGAAAGGAGATATAAGCCCCTTCCTGTGTTAGAGACAGAGGGCATTATTGCTGACAGTACAGCAAGCATCAGAAACTTGGGATTAGTGCTGGCTCCCCTTTCTCCCCAATCCATGGGGGCGTTACAGGATAGCAGACAATTTAGATACTGTGCCCACAGGAGGCCTGAGGAACTCCTGAGCTGAGGAACTCCAAACATAGACAACTCCAGTCATTTAAAAAGGAATGCTAAGTTTTGCTACCCAAGGTTGTCCTAGAAGGGGACATTACCTCTGTCATTTGAAGCTCTTTACAGCTGTCCTTGAAAAGAGAGCCTGGAACAAAAGTTGTTGTAAGACTATAGAAATGCAATAAAGAATTTCACCACACAACATGAAGAGTGACAGTTGAGGCTCATTGTGGGTCATTGTTGGATTTGGGGAGAGCAAGAGATAGGACTGTAGCAGATACTGTAAATTTCTTGCCCCATATGCTTACCAGCAGCCATTCCTGCTGATAGCTTCCCAGTTTCAGGGCCAGTTTTCTATGTTCCTCTGACTGAGGACATTAGCCATGCGTATCAACTCAACCCACATTCACTGAAATCTGTGTGTGCCAGGAATTTCTACAGAGCAGTCTGCAACTACTGAGAAAACAAAGGTTACTGAATTGACTCTGCATTTCTCAATCCCTCAATGGAACAGTTCTTAGGTACATGCTATGAACTTTCTGAGACTTGTTGGTAGGGCTGGACCAGTTGCTTTTAGCAGTTACCTATTCCTCAAGACATATTTAATTAGATTTTCTCCCATTCATGGCTTACTCTTTTTACTTCCTCATCTATACTTATTGTGATTACTTCCTACTACTAACTGCAACAAAGCCTTGCCTTATGACCTAATACTAAGGGAACCAAAATACTGGCACCTAATGTCATAATATTATTGTTTCATCCTGTATTTCACTATGTCTTACAAGTTTGAACTACTTTTCATATACATACTAGTCTTAAGCATTTCCTTTTTTACAATTATTTTCTTCATGTTTGAACCAAAATCTTTTGATTGGTTTATAAACATTTTTTTGCATAGTCTAGCTATCATTTTCTTGTCTATTTTGGATATTACAATTCTGTTTTTCCAATATATCATCTATTAGCTTCTTCAATTATGTCCTTCATTGTAATTATTAATTTTGATGTATTTCTCTTCATAATTTATTCATTAAAAAATTTTAAAGCCATGATTGTGCAGTCTCTATTTTTCTGGTTAGCACTTCAGCTCATGTATTCATGCATCTGTGTCCCTTTATATAAATTTTGGAGTAAATGTATCAAGCTTCTTAAAAAATGCCCACTGAAATTTTGGTAGAATTTATATTGATATTTAAGTTATTTGTTACTATGTTTCATCTAAGCATGTAGGACATATGTACATTTATTCATATCACCTTCATATTTGTAATGACCATTTTATATTCTAGGAAGAACATTTTTGTTTTTATGCTTTAAAAATACTATTCCATTGTACTACTCTTTAAATATGCTAATAAATTTTAAAATATATAATATGATTATATATTTTATATAGGATTTGTATATAAATATGAACATTTGCATTTTATGAAAAATTATATATTAAAATAAAACTTTGTATTAAATAGTAAAACACATTATTTAAATATAATATTCCCTATAAATATATGTTGCCACCCAGTATTGTTTTCTAAATGTCTTATATTCATAATACAAGAGTAACAGTATTCATAATGAGTGACATTTTTTTAAAGATGATTTGTTCTTTCTTTCCAAGAATCTTTTATACTCTGTATTTCTAGATACCACTGTAGTGTGTGTACATGTGGAATTTTCTTAATCTCTCCTACTTGTTATACTATGAATCTTTTCAATTTTTGCATTTTCATCTTTATATATGAGAAATTTATTCTTATTATTTCTTCAACACTTTAATCTCTTCATTTATACTCCTTTCAGGTGGGGCTCCTAAATTCTGGTGCTGCCACCTTTGTACCCTCCATTGTACGTTTAGCGAGGGAAGCAGTGAAGAACACTTTGCTTTTACTTTTCAGCATTTCTTTTCTTTTCTTTTTTTTTTTTAAAGGTTTATTTATTTTTGAGAGAGACACAGCATGAGTGGGGAGGGGCAGAGTGACAGGGAGACACAGAAAAGGAAGCAGGCTCCAGGCTCTGAGCTGTCAGTACAGAGCCCAACACAAGGCTGGAACCCACAAACCGTGAGATCATGACCTGAGCTGAAGTCAGATGCTTAACAAACTGAGCCACCTAGGGGCACTGGGTGACCCTACTCTTCAGTATGTCACTTTAAAGTCTTCTGTAGAAGGTGGTAAAAGTTGATGAATGTCCTTAGGTTGAAATGTACCAGCTTCAGGAGTTCAGATAGGGAAGGAAGTAGGAAAATAAAAGATGGTTTGCATTAACACTCCTGCAGAACCTATACGCTGTGATTTTACCTCAACTATTGGGTAAAGGACAGTCAGAATTTACAAAGATAATGTGAAGAAAAATCAAGGGCAGATATTTAAATATTTCCTTCAACTTGGGGCTCCTAGGTGGCTCAGTTGGTTGGGCAGCCGACATGATCTCACTGTTGATGGGTTCAAGCCCAGCATCGGCCTCTGTGCTGACAGCTCTGAGCCTGCTTCAGATTCTGTGTCTCCTTCTCTCTCTGCCCCTCCCCCACTCATGCTCCGTTTCTGTCTCAATAATTAAAAAAAACATTTAAAAAATTAAAAAAAATAAAGTATTTCCTCCAACCTATGTTTTCAGTGTTGCATCTATCTTCCCCTGACTTCAAGTTGCAGCCACTACCCAACACATATTCTAGTTTAAGTCAACATTCAGTTTTTCTAAAAATGTTTCATAATATCTTTGTTCTTGTTATTCGTATTCCCTGTTCCATTATTATGATCGATTATCATTATTATTATCATTATTATTTTTCTGAATCTGGGAACCAGGAGACTGCTAGTTTATCACCCTGACAGGAATTAAGAAACACCTTAGGTAGTCTTTGGCCAATAAGGTTCTTTCTTTCCATATCAAACCTCTTTATATTTTTGTTTTAAAATCTAAAGCAGTCTTTATACAAATGCATGCATTGATCTCGTATCATTCTTGTTCTTTACATACAACGTTTTCTTAAACTTTTCTTTCACACACCCACAGCACCTCTTCCCAAAGTCATGCATCCTTGTTCATTCACACATACTACTTTATATAATTCTACTTAAGGACATTTAGCTTTCCTCTCTCAGAGCTTTTATACAGATATTAATTGCCTTCCTTATATTCTCTTTATTTCTATCCACACTTGTCCTAAAATATGATGTAACAATTTATTTATTTGAATTCTATGATACTATGGTATCATATGGTATCATAGAATCAAGATACATTTGGCAAAAATGTAGGATTGCCATAAATATTTAACATTTTCTTCAGTAAAATTATACAGAGAAAATAAATTCTTAGTAGAAGCTAAGAGGATTTTTGAGAACTGTATTTTAGCTATTAAAGATTGTATTGGTTCATTTATAATACTTTCAAAATCTTTAGAGATATATTTGTTTACCAATGTTAATTTTAGTCTACAAACAAAATCAATAGCATTTCACTCATTTTGAAAAGTATTCACAAATGTAGACTGTAATTTTCCAATATACTGAGTGAAACCAAATATTTAAAAACCTAAAAAGGAAAAGAAAGCAAATTTAATTTGCATATAAAAATATGGCATATTATGTCATATACAGTTTTTTACTTTATTGTCAGCTGTTTGAGAAATGATTTCAATTTTTTTAATGTTTAATTATTTTTTGAATTTTTTAAAATTTAATTTTGAGAGAGAGTAGACAGCATGAGCAGGGGAGGATTGGAGAGAGAGGGAGACAACAGAACCCAAAGCAGGCTCCAGGCTCTGAGCCAACTGTCAGCACAGCGCCCAACGTGGGGCTCATACCCATGAACCACGAGATCATGACCTGAGCTGAAGTCAGGCACTCAACCAACTGAACCACCCAGGCGCCCCAAATGTTTAATTAATTTGAAATAAAGATAGCGTGAGCAAGGGAGGTGCAGAGAGAGAGGGAGATGCAGAATCTGAAGTAGACTCCAGGCTCTGAGCTATCAGCACAGAGCCCAATATGCTCAAATCCACAAGCCATGAGCTCATGACTTGAACTAAAGTTGGATGCTCAACCAACTGAGACACCCAGGTGCCCTGAGGCATGACTTTAATTATTCCATTTTGATAATACCAATTTTTGGACAATAACAATTATTTTATCTATCAGTATATTCTAAGTTTATTTTCAGTAAAGTGACTGCAAAATTGTTATGGTTCATAATAATAAAAATTTACTGATCACTTCTATGGCATGTCCAACAAAAGGTTACTGAGGCCAGTGGTCCACATCATCCAGAATCTTGCACTCAGGTTGATGGAAGAGTTGATATCTTTCTAATGCTACATTTGGCAGTGCTAGAGGGAAGGAGAGCATGACAAATCATTTACTGTCTCTTAAAATTTTCACTGAGAAGTGACACAATTTATCCCCATTTAATTGGCCATTCATATGGAATTTCCCAATTACATTTGTCTGAGACCAACTGTATATGGCCACATCCAACTAAAAGATAGAATTATAAAACTAGCTCATTTCTGTAAGAAGCTAACAAGTGAAATATTCATGAACAACCCTGAAAACTATCATCAACAGACCTCCAGGCCTCAAATATTCAGTTTACTCCCCTTTCCCCTAAAACATGGAGTCACTTCCTTATCCCGAAGGAAAACAGTTCAAAAATCCTATTTAGTCAAAGCATGGAACTCAAATACAACATTCCTGGCTAATGCACAATATCTTCAGTAGGTGGCGTTATTAAGTCCTCGCTTTAAAAATATATTTGCCTTAAAGCACTCACTAACAAAGTAATTAACTGTGTGTGTGTCTGTGTGTGTGTCTGTGTGTCTGTGTGTAGAGACAGAGAGAGAGAGAGAGAGACAAAGACAGAGAGAATTTCAATTTGCTTAAATATGCAAAGAATATTTTGAAAGAGGGCAAAATTCTAAGATACTGGAGGATTAAGACTTAAAGGTATCTCTTTAATGTGGGTTGAGCTGAGAACCTGGAGCCTACCTTGGATTCTGTATCTCCCTCTCTCTCTGCCCCTCCCCTGCTCACACATTGTCTCTCTTTCTCACTCTGTCTCTTTCCCCTTCTCTCTCTCAAAAATAAACTTAAAAACATTTTTTAAAATCTCCTTTATCTAATCCACAATACCTATCATATATTCAGTAAAGAAAAATTAAAAAAAATTGAATTTCCCTAATGATTGTCACATATGTCAACTTTTAAGTGTTTTCATAATTATTCTATCTCTATAAACTATTGTGCTATATTTTTAATAAGAATTACTTAAAGTAGATTTACTTTGTCAAATACTTTGACAATTTTTATGGCTTTTGTTAAATAACATCTAATCAAACTGTTGTCTCAACAGCAATTTTTACAAAAATTATTTTAATGTTTATTTATTTTTGAGAGGGAGAGAGAGATCGAAATCAAGTTGGGGAGGCTCGAAGAGAGAATGAGACACAGAATCCAAAACAGGCTCCAGGCTCCAAGCTGTCAGCACAGAGCTGCATGCAGGCTTCGAACCCACAAACTGTGAGATCTTCACCTGAGCCAAAATCCGTTGCTCCACCTACTGATCCACCCAGGCACCTCTTAAAGCAATTTTTAAATATTTGCTTTACACATTTATTATTATCTTTTTGTATTGATTGTCATCAATTTAAAAAGAAAACTGTACACCATTTTAATTTGTATTATCACTAATGACGTCATTTTTCCTCAATAATAATTTGTGAATAGACTGTACATTTATTGATTTTTTATTCTATTTGAAGGATGTTGGATTTCCCTGATTGATTGTAAGTTAATTTATATATTAAGATATTAAACTTTCATGTGTCTTAACATATTTTTCACTTTTACATATTTTTTCAGTTTTGTCCATTGCCATTTGTCTTTCCCTTACCTTAATGACATTTTAATATGAAGGAATGTTAGTTAATATATCTGACCAAGTTTTCCTTCATGATATTTTTTCTGCCATTGTACTATATACATCAGATATTCTTTTGATAATTAACCTGTAAACCTAGATCAGATATTGATTTGTATTTTTTTAACATTTATTTATTTTTGAGAGACAGAGACAGATCATGAGCAGGGGAGGGGCAGAGAGAGAGGGACACATAGAATCTGAAGCAGGCTCTAGGCTCTGAGCTGTCAGCACAGAGCCCAATGTGGGGCTCGAACCCACGAACTGAGAGATCATGACCTGAGTCAAAGTCAGATGCTTACTCAACTGAGCCACCCAGGTGTCCCTCATTTGTATTGTCGTATAATTTTTCTGTGCAAAAAAAATTAACTGCTACACTCATTCTCATTTCTGGCACCTCCTCTATTTAATTTTACAACATGAGAACAGAGTGAGATTACTCCTTTATAAATCTTATCTCCTAAAAAAAAAACCATAATATTTAGTTGCCTTCGCCCCACCCCCATAATCTAGAAGGTAACCGCCACACAGTTTGTTCACCATGGGAGGCCTAGCACATCATTCAGTGCCTGGCACAAAGTAGGAGATAAATAAATGAATTTTGATAGCATTATCTGAATTTAGCCACTTTCATAAAGATAATTCTTTGACAGTTTATTTTTTTCTACAACTGTTAACAATCTATTTATTTTCCCTCTAATTCTTTATTATTGTATTTTTATAAAATGTGTTTTTATTTAGAAATTATATAATTATGCACATTATTTCATTTTTTATTTATTTCTGTGGCACAGAAACATTTTTATAGTGGTATCTTTGAGTCCAGTTTCTGTTTTTTTCAGTGTGTTTTGTCCTTAACTCTTGGCTTTATTAGTTTCAAATGGCTTACAATTTCTGGTCATTAATATGGATTCTAATAATATTAAAATAAGTGCTTGTTTGATACTTAGACTTATTTGATAGTCACATTATAATATTTCAGCATCTTAATAGCTATACTTAGCCAAAATAGTTCTATTATCCCCAAATGTGCAACATATATTGTTTTCTCTTAAATTAAATTTAACATAGGCATAAACTAGAAAGCATTTGATTGAGTCAGTAGCAGATAAGATTATTAACACAGATTTCCTAGCAACATTGCATCAGGATTTCATATTCTCTTTTGCACTGGTTGTAAATATATAACTATCAAAAGAAAACTCATTGATATTGCTACAAACTATTTTATCTAGGGAATCAAATGTTGATTTCTCCTAGGTAACTTCTCACAAGTTTTACCATACATTTTGACAGAGTGAGATTCTCTTTATTCTTTAAATTCCTGATGCACTAGCTTTTCTGCCTTGTGACTAGTCAATAATGTTAATTTCTATTTCAGCAACAACTGTACTTTCCCCTCCTTATTCCTTTTTGCCAACTTCATTGATTCTCTTCTATGCTGATTGAAGGTTATATTTATTCCCTTTGCTATTTTATAAGGTTTGATTATAATAGAAGACAATATCACAGAACACTCTTCCCCAAACTTTCTATTCTCCATTTTTGAGTTGTGTTAAGACCATAGCAGTTTTTAGTTGGTGTAAGTATCCTGGACAAATTTGCAGATTTTGTATTTTTACTTATTTTACTCATGAGTGCAACAGAATCAGAAAACAAAGCAAAACAAAAAACCTCAGCTTTTGCTTGATAACCTGATATATTTGGTAGTTTTTAATTATTTAGCTAGTTTTTATTGTATCAGAGATATTAACTTAATTTTTTGATGTGCAAATACACACAAATTCAGAAATTCTCAGAGGTGACATAATAAGTTGTATTTCTTTGGGCATTCTCAGTAAACATTAGCAATGGCACTGTTAGTGTTATATGCCTGGGAAAAGGTAATTTTGCTTACCTAAGGTGGTGTATCACTTTGTTAATTGCTTCTATAAGTGAAAGGTTCCTTGTTTAATCCCTAGATATAATTTGGATAACTATCCATTATATATGGTGTTGTATCTCCTTCTCCTTCCAGCAGAGTCCTCACTTTTTTCCCTTGAATGATCTTTCTGAAATCACCATTCAAGCTCTTTTTTTCCCAAACTCATTGGAAATACTTCTGTATCTTAAGGAACTCTGGGATCACATAGTTTGATATGAAATTTGGGAATCTAGTAATACTAGAGGAGGTAACTGTGAAATCTCAGAAAAATAGCAGTCTGAAGCTTTGCTACTACCTATGCTTCCCAAACTCTATGCCAACTACTTATGTCTCTACAATCAAATAGCTCTTTGGGGCATAGAGTTAGGACAAAAGGTGTAGTCCAGTCTAAAGAACATGGTTATGTTTGTTCCCTTAGATCAAATGAGAACTCAGAGACCACAGGTTGAATATCTGAAGACATTCATAAACAGAGATTCTGGAGATTCCCTGACTTGAACAGATCTGTGAAGTGTAGAGAGGAAAGGAGGCATTCCCTTTGATTCCTAAGAGTTTGAAAATTGGTAATCAGAGAAACTGAGCCCTATACCCTTAAAGCTAGGAAGGCTGTAATACTATAGTCAACTCCAGGAGAAAAGCTTCCTCATAGTTTCTGGACAGAGGAATTGACAACTTCTGAGCTGGTATAGCTCTAGCCCACAGAAAGGAAGATCTTATCCCCATCCCTCTTGGGACCCAATTAAACCAGTGCCTGAAGCCAAGCTCCAAGGAATAGTCACAAACTCTGTCAATATTCTTAATGTGTTGTAGCAGTCAGAGAGAAAAGAAAAACAAACTGAACATGTAAAACAGACAATTCATAATAAAGTGAAATTATTGAAAGAAAGAAGTGGAAATTAGAACAATGAGAAGAATATAGATGCAGAAAGAAAGAAAGATTGATTTTACACTGTGAAATAAAGATCAATGCCAAACTTAGTAAAGGGGAGACTTACTTGAAGGGATGTTGAAAAAAAGGGGTGGATGATGCTTTTACAACAGGGGATGGACACTGTGTTAATAAGGAGAACACTATGACCATAAGATCTGCAAGTGTCCCAAGGGTTGAGCAAAAATGATTTTTCTTTCATAGAAGTAAACAAGGTTAGAAACAACTAGATACAAACAAGTGAGATGAATGGAGATAGTATGATCGGCCAGTAGATCAGAGAGCATTTTACCTGAACACGAGCCTCTCATCAGTTCGGTTAATAAGTATTTTGTTCCAATTGATCAGTCAATCACCTATGAGACCAAGAATGGAAATCTGAAAAATCTTATGTCTGGTCCTATTATAAGTATTATACATTGGTATTCATGAGTTTCCTCTAAGTCATGTAGAGATGGATCATTCTTTGCAGTAAGCTCTTTCCTAGAACACAAAGGATGGAAGATGTCTTAACCTTCAGTTTTTTGTGAGATTAAGGCTCAAATAAGGTTCAGTATTGTTAGAGAGGTGTTTTTATAGCACAAACCAGCTCATGGAACTTTTTTCCCCCTGAAACTGCAAGCGATCAGGAGATAAATTGAAAGAATTTTCACTATTGGATAGATCAACTTGTAGCTGGAAGATTAATGGAAGAAATACTATAAAACTTAGAGCAAAATCCAAGAAAAGCAAAAATTATAGAGACAAAATAAGTAGAGTATAGATAATGACTAGTAATGTGGAAAAACTTTAATAAGAGTTATGAAGGATCTTTTAAAAGGATCATATTATGGAGAGACAAACATCTAAAAAAAGATATGGAAAATCCAAAAGATTCCACCAAAAAACTGCTAGAACCAATCCATGAATTCAGCAAAGTGGCAGGATATAAAATCAATGCACAGAAATCGGTTGTATTCCTATACACCAACAATGAAGCAACTGAAAGAGAAATCAAGGAATCAATTCCATTTAAAATTGCATCAAAACCCATAAAATACCTAGGAATAAATATAACAACGAGGTAAAAATTTGATACACTGTAAAATATAGAAAGCTTATGAAAGAAATTGAAGAATACACAAAAAAAAAAACTGGAGAAATATTCCATGCTCCTGGATTGGAAGAACAACTATTATTAAAATGCCAATACTACCTAAAGCTATCTACGTATTCAATGCAATCCCTATCAAAATAACACCAGCATTCTTCACATGGCTGGAGAAAATCATCCTAAAATTTGTGTAGAACCAGAAATGACCCCCAATAGCCAAAGTAATCTTGAAAATGAAAACTAAAGCAGGATGCATCACAATCCTGGACTTCAATCCATATTACAAAGTTGTAATTATTAAGACAATATGGTAATGTCACAAAAACAGACACTCAAATCAATGGAATAGAATAGAGAATCTAGAAATGGACCCATAACTGTATGGCCAACTAATCTTTGACAAAGTAGGAAAGATATCCAATGGAATACAGATAGTCTCTTTAGCAAGTGGTGCTAAGAAAACTGGACAGCAACATGCAGAAAAATGAACCTGGACCACTTTCTTACACCATACACAAAACTAAACTCAAAAGGAATGAAAAACCTAAATGTAAGACAGGAACCCATGAAAATCCGAGAGGAGAAAGCATGCAAAAACCTCTCTGAACTTGGCCACAGCAACTTCTTACACAACACGTTTCTGGAAGCAAGGGAAACAAAAGCAAAAATGAACTATTGGCACCTCATCAAAATAAAAAGCTCCTGCACAGCAATCAGCAAAATCAAAAGGCAGTCATTGGAATGGGAGAAGATAATTGCAAATGACATATCAGAGAAAGGGTTAGTACCCAAAATCTATAAAAAACTTATCAAACTCAACACCTGAAAAAACATAATCCAGTGAAGAAATGGGCAAAAAGACATAAATTGACACTTCTCCAAAGACGATATCCAGATGGCCAACTGACACATGAAAAAATGCTCGACATCACTCATCATCAGGGAAATACAAATCAAAACAATGAGATACCACCTCACACCTGTTAGAATGGCTAACATTAACAACTCAGGAAACAACAGATGTTGGCAAGGATGCGGAGAAAGTGGATCTCTTTTGCACTGCTGGTGGGAATGCAAACTGAGTGTAGCCATTCTGGAAAACCATATAGAGATTCCTCAAAAAATTAAAAATAGAATTACCCTAAGACCCAGCAATTGCACTACTAAGTATTTATCCAAGAGATGTAGATATGCTGTTTTGAAGGGGCATATGCACCCCAATATTTATAGTTGTCTATCAACAACAGCCAAAGTATGGAAAGAGCCCAAATACCCATCAATGGATGAATGAATAAAGAAGATGTGTATATATAAAATATACATTTTATATATATGTTATATATATAAACAGTGGAGTATTACTCGACAATTACAAAGAATGAAATTCTGCCATTTGGAACTATGTTGATGGAACTGGAGGGTATATGCTAAGTGAAATTAGTCAGTCAGAGAAACAAATATATGACTTCACTCATATGAGGACTTTGAGACACAGTACAGATGAACATAAGAGAAGGGAAGCAAACATTACGTAAAAATACAGAGGGGGACAAAACATATGAAACTCTTACATATGGAGAATAAACAGAGGGTTACTGGAGGGGTTGTGGGAGTGGGGATGGACTAAATAGGTTAAGGGATGTTAAGGAATCTACTCCTGAAATCATTGTTGCACTACATGCTAACTAACTTGGATGTAAATTTTAAAAATAAAAAAATTAAAAATATAATAAAAATCTGTTGATGTGAAATTCTCCAGTTTTAGATGTTTTTCGAAGTTCAAAGCAAGACTAAACACACACACACACACAAACACACACACACACACCCATAAGCATATATTGATATTTTTTATAATTCCATGGATAAGGAGAAAATCTTAGAACTTTCAATTAGAGAAAATAAATGATTTTTAGAAGTAGAAATAATGAGACTGATACTAGGTTTCTTATCTGCAAAACTGTAAGCTGGAAGACTGTGAATAGACTCTACATAATGAAAAAAAAGCCTGAAACTCAATATCCTTATATCCAAATAAGATAAATATCATTTATCAATCAGACTGATAGATATTTGCAAAACTCAAGGGTCCAGAAATTATATCAATTATGCCTTATAGCTGTAGGAAATATTCTGCAGAAAGACATAAAACAATGAATTAACTCAAAGTAGAATTGAGGCAGGGAAACATGAAAATGGATTGTGATATGTAATCAACCTTTCTGTTTGCTCACTCTCTCATTCTCTATCTTGCTCTTCCTGCCCTCTCCTTTTGTCTCCCATTCTCCCTTTCTCTTATCTACCTTTGTATGTGTGTCTAAGTGTAAAAGAGTATTGATGTAGCCTCTTACCTGGTAATATGCTGGAGAGGATTTGTGAAATGTAACGGATATATTACAACGAATAATAGAATCATAGACTCTTGGCCAAACATCAGAGCCTGATGGAAGAAAAGTGAGAAACTCACTGCAGAGCAGGTGGAAATTTAGAAGTCATCTTCGTCTAGTGTTTTTTTCTAATCTGGGGAGGAAAACAGCAGTGGAAGAATAGATTTGTACAATAGAACCACTGGATTAACTAGGGGAAAGAGGTCAATTAACAGTAATATACATCAGACATAAAGAAAGGTGGGAGAAAACTTTCATGAAGAGAGTTAAAGAATGATCAAGAAATAAATCTAGGCATCTGGGTGACTCAGTTGGTTAAATCTTGGTGCCAACTTAGGTCATGATATCTTGTTTCATGAGTTCCAGCCCCACTGGGTTTCATGCTGTTAGTGCTGCTTCCCTCTCTCTCAAGAAGTTGTCATGGCTTGTAATTCCCTCTCTCCCTCTCTTTCTTGGCCCCTCCCCGGCTCATGCTCTCTCTCTCAAAATAAGTAAATAAACTTAAAAAAGAAAGAAATCTAATATGTGTGTGTGTGTGTATATGTATATATGTATGTAAAATTTTGAGTAAATATATATAATAAATAATATATATTCATAAATATGAAAACATACAATATGTAAATATATAGTTACATATAAAGGTGAATATGGTATTCATATATATAAAGTCAATAGTATGAAATAGTCAATATGGTATTCATATATGTAAAGTCAATAGAATTAAAAATATATATCTAAAAATATATGTATAAAAATATGTAAAAAAGCCTTGAAATGGGAAATGTTTGTACACAACATTTTAATAATTAGACAGTTACTAATTATATATTTAATTTAACATATTTAATATATTTAATTTCATTACTATATAGCAGTTTTTATATTTAGAGGTTATTCATGTGTTATTCATGGAACATTTTCACACATGTTCATTACAAACAGCTTAGCAAATTCTGTGATCACTGTGTCCCAAAATAAAAATACATATTGAATATGTAACAGATATGTTATTATTTTCAGTTTAAGACTTTTGACTTACCCTAGATAGAAGAGATCCACCCTTAAGTTCTATCTGCCTAAAAAATAATGAAAAGGAGAGTATATTTTGTACCAGAATTTAAGTCTGATTAATATTTAGGTACACCATCAGTATTATAAACTTAATTAGGTGGTGATTCCAATTTTAGCGGAACTAACAAAATCCCTGACACTTGGTACAGAGGTATTGAATTGGAAAGGCATTCTTTTCCCCTTCTGGTTAGCAAAGATGCTCACAGAGTGAGGAGTGAGGCGTGAACGACGCTGTGCTGGGTCCCAGCAGCTAAGTGTTCTCGCGGCTCCGTGACTTGCCTGGCTGGCCCACCAAGATTCCAGCTTCCCGCTTCTTACATGAGTTTGATCTGGCCACTATAAAAAAATGCCACACATTGCATGGCTTAAACAACAGAAATGTATTTTCTCACAGTCCAACATAAGGTGTTGGCAGGTTTGGCTTCTCCTGAGGCCTCTATCCTTGGCTTACAGATGGCCACTTTTTCGCTGTGTCCTCATGTGATCTTTTCCTCTGCGTGCATATCTCTAGTGTCTCTCTGTGTGAGCACAGATTCTCTTATAAGGATGCCAGTCAGATCGAATTAGAGCACACCTTAATGGCCTCACTTTAACATAATCACCTTTCAAAGGCCCCATCTTCTAAACAGCCATGTCCAGAGATACTAGAGGTTAGAACTTCAACATATGAATTTGGGGAGAACTCAGTTCAGCTCACAACATTCATTCTTCTATTTGGTTTTTAGCCTAGGAGTGGTAGTAGTATCTGGTTGCACTTAATCACTCATCATCCTCTGTTAACATTTGTGCTTTTTGTTCTCATTTGGTTTTTATTTTTAGAAACATCTTAGAATCACACATCACTTCATTATCAATTTTGATACGTTAGGAATAAAGTAACCTACAGAGCACCAGCACTTTATCTCTTTTCTTGTATGACTCATAAATCTGTTGTCCACAAACATATTTTTATTACTACCACTCTCATGACCAAGCCCTCAGATTAGATATATGCATTTGCAGATGTCTTAAATGTATGGATTTGTTTTTTACTGATTGAAAAATCAAATAGTAGCATATCACTGTTTCCATGGCATAACAACATGCCCTCCTAGAAATCAGAGTAAGACTAGTTTTGAGAGTTGGCCCCTCTGTGTCATTCTCAGAATAACAACATTTATGGAACATTCATAGTGATTTAATGACTATGGATCAAAAACTATTAAGATGTCTCAACATGACAAAATATAGCACTGACACCACAGGTCTCCAGTCAAAATTTAGTGGACTACATTTTAGTTGTTTATAGGTCTTCTAATTTATGAATGCCCTCTTAAACTCTATGAGTGACTTTTATATTTTCAATGTTCGTTAAGAAAATAAAGACATAAAAATAATCTAGATTTTGTAATAATGTTGTGTAACAAATAGCTATAAAGCTCATTAGCTTAAGACAATAATCATAACTCTCATGCATCCCCTTTTTTGCCGAGGGATCTAGGATCTGATCTAGGCTGGAATTGGCTCCAAGTGCCAGGGTAATCTCAGATCTGCTCCTTGTCTTTCTTTGTTTTTCTTTTTCCTTGTTTTTCTGTTCCTTTTTAATTAATTAATTAATTTATTTATTTATTGTTTTTAATCATTGGTCAGTAAGTGGTTTGCTCTTGCCTGATAGCTGATAATGTCCTATTGGCCAAAGTATGCCTTATGATGAGCTCTAGAGGCAAGGAGGTCCATTCTCCATTTGGTGGAAAAACTACAAATCACAATGTAAAAGTAGTAAATACAGTGGGGGAGGGGTGTTGGGGATAATGTTTTGCAGTTGTGACTAAATATTAATAAGTTCTTAGAGTTCATGGAAAATTTCAGTATTTAATTTATCCCTCAACATAATTCTGAGAAAATTGCAATTAACTTTATTATCAGCATGATGACCAAAGTTCAGAGTTCTATTAAAATATTTATGCTACATGGTTGTTGTATGAGCACATTGTCAATATTGTTGTTTAACCCTTAACAGAAGCCTATTCCTGTCCTTTCTGTCTTTCATACCTCTGCCTGTCAGTGACATTTTATTTTTTTTTAATTTTTTTAAATTTATTTTTGAGAGATAGAGAGAGAGGGAGTTACAGAATCTGAAGCAGGCTCCAGGCTCTGAGCTAGCCGTCAACACAGAGTTCCACGTGGGGCTTGAACCCACAAACCTTGAGATCATGACCTGAGCTGAAGTCGGATGCATAACTGACTGAGCCACCCAGGCACCCCTGTCAATGACATTTTAAAATGGAATGAGATGTCTGATCAGATGCCTCTTACTGATTATAAAATAAAGACTGTAATGGAGGATGATTCAGCATGATAGCTAACAATTTAATCTATTGTGTCAGGATGGAGTTTTTCTTTTATACAAGACAAACCTGAGGACATAAATTTTTATCGTTTCAAGATCTTGCTTCTTTATACTCAAGTCTTAAATGATTTTTCAAAAATATTTATGAGAGGAAAAACAAGTAGGTGGTAATCAGAAATAATCCTATGTCTCTCAGATTACTTATGGGCAGAAAGCTCAGACTATATGACGTTTTAATATGTTGTTCTTGAAGAAGGGATATATTTATATACTTTGTGAAGCTAGATTCCTTGGATTACACTATGATTTTTTTATTTTTTAATGTCATAGCACTAAGTGAAACGATGTGTAGATGGAAAAACATTTCTAATTGTCTGTTAGGGAATAACAAATAAAACACTTAGAGATAGCTTTGAAACAGAAGAAATAGTTATGAGTTTTATTTGAGAGTTAACATGTCTAAGATATAGAATGTTGATTTCGAAAAATATTGTTTAAATGCAGGTAAATTTATTATAATCCAGTATAACATTTGTTGTCAAGTAAAACTTTTATAGTACACATAGTTACATGTCTATAACAAGTACATTTTTATTCAGTTCATAATGAGCAACAAGACATGCTGAAGTATAATGTTGTTGTTGTTGTTTGGGGGGGGGGTGCTTTTTTTTGTTTTTTGCAAAACTTGCCTTTGAGTGCATATCACCCAAAATGGTGCAACAATATATTGGTTGAGTAAATGCATTTATGGATAGATGCCAAGAGGGGGAAAAAATTCAAACTTTAAATACTCACTTTTACCATATGCCCATTTTCTTCAACAACTATCTTTTTTCCTTTTTTTTTTCCCTACTGAGTGCTTTTCTGTCATCATTAGGGAACACAGTTTCCTGACTTCTCCCAGTCTGTAAATCTATAGCATCTTTGAAATAACTCGCCACTTTTCTTTCCCTTTGTGGCTGGATAAACTCTCATTAAACATACTTACACCTTTGATCCTTTACTTAGGTGTGGAGTTCAGAATCAGCTTTCTTTTACTTTATTTCCATTATAAGAAATTACTATCTACTGGTAGCTTGCAACTCTTGAGTAAGTCTTCAATTTATTTTAAATTCTCTATCAGATTTCCCATGGTTTTCCTAGGCATGTCCATGCTACTAAAGTTTCCAACCTCGAGTCTATCATTACTGCTCAGCAGAATACCTTGTATTACAT
This sequence comes from Suricata suricatta, assembly GCF_006229205.1. Classification (NCBI taxonomy): domain Eukaryota; kingdom Metazoa; phylum Chordata; class Mammalia; order Carnivora; family Herpestidae; genus Suricata; species Suricata suricatta. The sequence continues at coordinate 101,927,605 of NC_043700.1, read as the reverse complement.
ATGGCAGATGATAAAGATTATCCAATGAAACTTCCTTTCCCTCCTGAAAAATGTGTTTTTTCAAGTAATCACTAAAGAAAACAGTTTTCATTTTTGCCAAGAGTATTATTTCACCCTACCATTCTGACTCTTTGAGGACCCTGTCTAATACTTATTCCCCTCTTTCTGCTGGTACTGTCACTTGTGTATTCATGCATTTTTCAAGCAGTCCTAGAAAGGAAACTTGTCCTTGACCTTGTAAGAAACTCAAAATACTATTTATATCTTAAACTTTGCTACAGAATTCTCAGTCCATTGATACTTATTTTTGTGGAGAATAAGTAGGAATACAGACCTGTAGCAAACCTAAGGTTTGCAGACCTCAGATTTATGAAGTTCAGCTAGAGTCTTTTTTTCTTTCAGGATCTGTCATTCCTCATGATTTTATCTAGAACATACTAAGGACCTAGGGTACTTACAGACATTGGGGTTTAGTTAATAGAAGCCTTAATGGCAGTCTCATTTGCTATGGATATTACCAACAGGAATAAGGATTCTTCATTTTCATTCAAGATATGTGGTTTGGATGAAGAACTAGGCTTATTTAATCTTAGCATGTTGCAAAAGATATAAGAATACAGCCTGCCTTACACAAAACAAGTTCCTGGGATCTATTATCAAAGTTTCCTTAATTTGTAACATTCCACTGTTGCAAATGAATACATGGTGTTCATGATGATTCAGTGAGTCAGTTAGGTGGGCCTCTCCCTTATTGGCCAGTGAGACTGAAATGTGGGCAGGGAAGAGATGGAGACAACATTAGTGAACCAAATACAGAGTAACTATTTCTGCCATAATACCAATATATCTTATGAGTTCTTTGAGTTATTTTGTGTCACAGAGGTCTGTGATGTTCATAAACATGAGGTTAAAATGGGGTCTTTCTTAAAGAAAAAAAAACACAACAAAAAAACTGACCATTACTCAAAATATGCCAGGTGAAATATAATCCTTATTCATAACATGTTTGCAAAAGGGAATGCTAAATCGTATACAAATTAGGGCTGCTTTATATAGTGTGTAATTATTTTATGGGGTCACATTATCACAAGATGTTAGATTGAGTATGTAAATAGATTCCAAAAAAGTTTTACAGCATTTATTAATGACAAAACACAGGCATGTGAAAGCTGAAATGTCAAATCAAAGTCAGCAAGGCACTCAATTAAGATTTCTTCACTGTGGTACTGTTGATATTTTGGGTGGAATAATTCTTTGTTATGGAATCTGCTCTGTACATTGTAGGATGTTTGACAGTATGTCTCTATCCATAAGGCCATTTCATGCCAGTAACAATCCTCTACCCCAATTATGACTATCAGAAATATCTCCAGACATTGCAGAATGTTCCACTGAACCCATAATTATCCACAGTTGAGAACCAGTGCTTTAAGTGTAACTCTAATCTTAGAGGCAGATAACTGCCCTGGTGCATACTGTAAATTGTGCTTTAACACAAGTAAGCTGAACAGCAGTTTTAAAAATGTCCTGTCCTTTCTCTAGGAAACTGTTAACTAAGAAAGAAGTAATAGGAAAATATTCATTTGTACACAGACACCTTCCTTCTTGCTTCTGCATATAGGCACAAACATACAAGCATACATCCAAAATTCCACCAACAAGCCTAAAAATATAGTGCTTAAAAATATGATAATATTTTTATCCTTTTATTTTGTTCGTTGCTATGTATGTGTTACGTGGTAAGCCTCTTATTTAAATCAGTAATGATTAACTATCAAAGGGCAAATTCAGTAAACCTTAAATTATCTTGCTCTGGTCACTCTCCATATCTATTGCCTAGGAAAGAATCTTCTCCACAAGGCAAAATCTTATCCTGACAACTAGTAAATTTTAACTTTATCTTGTCATTAGATCAGGTTATTGTTTTTCTTATGGCATTTCACTCCCAGTTTATCTGTTTTCTCCTCCCGCTTGCTTTTTATTTCTCAGTGGATGGCAATTTTATGAGTGCCAGAGTCCTGAGAAATCAGGTGCACTGCTAAAGACAAAACCTATAAAAGTAACATCTCTCAATTTTAATATTTTAATATTTAGATCTATAATGTAAAAAAGATTGTAAAATAAACAAAAGGAATATAGAAGGAAAATGTGGACTTGCTCTTATGCATGCCAAGCAATTATTCTGGTATTTGAAACTCTCTTTTATTTTCTTCTGAATCATTTCCTCAGTGGCTTACTACATGTAGTGTGTGGTATAACATGCTATGAAATGCATAAACATGGCAAAGGCAGATTTTTGCCTTTGAGGAACTTGCCAGGCTGACATGATTTAAAGCAGAATCAAAAGCTCTAAGTGAAAATAGTAAGATACAATTTAAATATAGGAACTTTTATGTTTGGTTGAAAGGAATTGCAAACCAAAGTTATTAAGAAGAAAAACCTTGAACCAATTCAAGTATGATATCAGTGATTGCTTTGTAAAATGTTTAAACATATTGGAACCATACTAAAATTAGTCGTGATTTTCACATTTCTCCATTCTTTCCATTTTAGATATTGCAATCAGTTCACAAATTGTATTTCCTATCTTTGAATTCCTTAGCTCTCAAATTCTTAAAATATTCTTACTACATCAGAACAAAGAATTCATAAATCTTTATTTGGCATTCTGTAATCCCTTCCTACTTTTATTTCCAACTTAATATTATTAAATTCCAGAAGACAATTTTTCATTTTTAAGAAAGACAACAAAACCTATACATTCTAGACAGTTAAGCAGTATTTTTAAAGGTTTTGATAAAATTAATAATATTTGATATTGAGAGTATCTTTTTAAATCTGTATAACCTACTAAGTCTTTATACCTGGCTCTTTTGAATATTTAATTTGCTTATAAAGATTTATGTCTTGTACAACTCAAATGAATTTGTAGTTTTAAGGACAATGCTTAGGTACAAATATTAACCATGCATTTAGGTTCCATGAACTATTGAGAAGAAAAGCTAGTTAAAAACAGTATCAAAGGGGCCAGCCAGATGCCTCAGGCTGGACACTCCCTCAGCATACTTTTGGCTTCTATAATCTTGTTTACCTCCTGTGTCCACCAGCGGCCAGGAGCACCACTTATCAGTAAGGGCTCCCTCTCCTTTTTCTTGTCTCTCTAACCCCTATCCATCCCAGCCATAAAAGGAGGCAGATACTAGATACCAAGGTTCCAGGCTCAGTCTTTGGAGGTGACTCCACTGGCCCAGCACCAGTCATTTCTGATTCCCTGAGTGCCTGTGGCTGTTCCTTTCCTGGGGGCCTAGTATTTGCTGTAACATTATGACATTATCAGTATAGTTTATTTAAAGGTAAAATTGCCATCTTATCAAAGAAGTATCTCAGAATGCTGAATTTTGTTTTAAAACAATAAACTATATAAAAAGTTGTGCACCGAATTTAAAACCTTGTAATAGTCACCTTTTATTTGCTACATGTACACGGAATTACAGCTTTGTTCCTTTAAAACGTTGTATAATAGATTCTTATCGCTCTTCACCAGCATTAATTTTGTGGAGAAAATTTCAGTGGAAATAACTACTACAAAAATAAATACTATTTTAGTATTGTAACATTAGTATTATAATAATAGTATTACATAAGTAAAGTATATTAGTTTGCCAGGGCTACTGTAACCAATACCACAAATTGGTGGCTTAAAACAATAGAAATTTATTGTCTTATATTGTGGAGGCTATAAGTCAGAAATCAAAGTATCAGACAGATGGGTTCTTTCTGAAGGCTGTGAGGGAAGAATAAGATCCTAACTCCAAAAAGTCACATTTGGAGGTACTGGAGATTAGGACTTCAACATATTTTATTTTGGGAGCACAGGATCCAACCAACCGATAATATAAAAGTATCTCAATTGTTGAAAACATGAATTAAAAAACAGTTTTCAAGAACTCAGGTTTTAAAATTTAAAACCAAATATGGACTAAATGAAAAAAATTAATATTTAAAAAATAGGAGTTTTTTCTTTTTTCTATTCTGTATTTTATTGACTAACTTAAGTTTAACACCTCTACTGCAGTTCAAAAAGAAAAAAACAAATGCCTTATGCCTTCTCCTACAGTTATACTGGAAATAAGATCTAACTAATTCTACCACTTACAATATGTATGGAAAATTCTTACAACACTGAAGAAAAATAGTGTCATTCAAAGTATTTCTTTTAGATGGGCAACTGTCTCATCTTCCATTCAGTTCTCCAGCTTCTTTTTTCAGAGTTGTAGGAATGTTTATCTAAATATATGTACTGATAGTAAAGTTTCAATTTATTCTAGCAGAATCAAACATGATTTCTTTCATATGCTGAGAGTAATGACCCTTTTGGTTAAAGCTGAATCTTAATGTAATGAACAGATAGAATTAAAGAATTTTTAGCATACATTTCCAAATTACTTTGACCATGGAACACGTCACCCTTGAATAGTGGAATATCTTTCATTTAGTCACCAGATAGGTTGAACTACATGGAATTCACAATGTTTGACAATTTTTAAAAATGGAAATTTCATGTAATTTAATCTAGTAAGGATGAAAAACAGAGAAGGTAGTAGTTCACAATTCTGCCCTCCCTAAGGCTAGGCCAGAGGCAAGAATGGGCCTGGCTGAAAGATTATAGTGATCAAGAATGGTCCTTACCTATTGTCACCCTAACTTAACTTAAAAAAAAAGAAAAAGAAAAAGAGAGAGAGAAATAAAACAAAACATAAAAGACACTAAAGAGCATTGAAAGACCATAAGAACAGGGACCATAATGCATCACCATGTAGTGAAGAATTAACACTTTACTCCCAGCTCTTGGAAGATTACCTCTAACTCCTTGCAATTCCTCAAATGATTGGAGTCTTTGTTCTTCAGAGTCCCTCAGATCACACTTGATAGGATAACGAGGTGACTCATGGTGGGCCGCAGGTAGTTTTAGCTAACACAGTGATTAAGGGTGGAGGATGTCCATGTCTAAAAGACCAACGCTGTATTCAGAGGTTTTGAGCATGTGATATCAGTTCAACTTCTGTGGTAGAAGTATGCTGGAGATTGAGTTCAACCACAGGGGCATGACTCAATCAACCATACCAAGGGCAGAGTTGAGGTGTTTTGGTTGGCAACACTCTGAGAATTGTCATATTTGGGTGCTGGAAGGGTGACATATTCCCCAAGATGGAAAGAGTTTCATGTTTGAAACTCTCACTCTTTTCCCTATGTTTCTCTTTCTTTGACATAGTCATTTTTATCATTTGCTGTAATAAAACTGTAATTGTAAATATAGTGCTTTTCTGAGTTCAGTGAGCCATTCTAGGGGATTATCAGAACTAAGAATCTGTGGAGACCCCTGAATTTGTAGGTAGCTGATCCAATGTGAGGGTGGCCCTGGGGACCCTTAAACTTGTAACTCGTATCAGAAATCTTGAACAGATTTGGCCGTCTGGAAGATGGTGTCTTTAACTTGTATTTGGGCCTAACTCTACAAAATCATAAATAAGTTAGCCTAAGGAAATTTTAGGAGTAGAAGTATACAGCCAGATAAGGATTGGAAAAATAGAGAAACTGAGAAGTTAGAGTAAGAAAGTATTTTAACCAGTAGACAGAGGATTGTCTGAGTAGAGGGGTACATTTATATATGATTTTTTATGAGATTTTACTTTCATTTATTTGAAAAGTCTGGCTCTTTTTAAAGGAATTGGAATGAGTTGGATTTCATTTAAAACTTTAAGTCTTCTTGTAACAGTGTTCAGTCTTAACTGGACCATAAGGCACAAATAATATTCTCTGACGCAGCCTTTAAATGGGAAATATTTCCTTATATTGATTATTCTAAGCTATCTTTCTAATGAAACCTCATCATTTCATTGCACTAAGTAAAATAAAATCTAGTCTGTTTTCTGAGATCTACTCAAATTCTCTGTCTTTAGTTGTTGGGGAAATCTTTACATCAAAAAATTGGCATTTATTGTACAGAGGAATCATTAAAACTGAGTGATCATGGAAAGCCATCAGGTCATTCATATCCAGTTCATTCATTTATCCAGTACACTGATTTTATACTCTAAGAAATTTTAAGTAATTTGACTCTTTATTTATTCTTTTAATGTTTTTATTTATTTTTAAGAGAAAGCAAGACCAGGTGCAAGCAGGGAGGGACAGAGAGAGAGGGAAACATAGAATCTGAAGCAGGCTCTGCACTGTCAGCACTGAGCCCAGTGCAGGGCTGGAACTCACCAACCATGAAATCTTGACCTACCATGAGATAAATGACCTGAGCTGAAGTCAAAGTTATGTGCTTAACCTACAGAGGCACTTAGTCGCCCCTAAGTAATATGACCCTTTATTTTATTTTTTAACATTTATCTATCTATCTATCTATCTATCTATCTATCTATCTATCTATCATCTATCTATCTATCTATCTATCTATCTATCTATCTATCTATCTATCTATTTAGAGACACACAGAGCATGAGTGGGGGGAGGGGGAGTCAGAGAGAGAGGGGGACACAGAATCCAAAGCGAGCTCTAGGCTCTGAGCTGTCCACACTGAGCCTGATGTGGGGCTCAAACCTATGAACTGTGAGATCATGACCTGAGCTGAAGTTGGCTGCTTAACTGAATGAGCCACCCAGGCACCCCATAATTTGACCCTTTAAAAGAACTTTACTAAAGGAAGCAAAAAAGAAAATGTCTACTACCTGGAGACTGAGTGTCTGTACTTACTTGGTTTGTTAACACATCAAAGTGTGTTTCTTTGAGAAGAAAATGAGTATGGAGCTTGCTTAGGGTTCTCCTCCATCTCCCTCCCCCCTCCTTGTGTGTGTGCATTCTCTCTCTCCCTCTCTCTCTCTCTCTTTCTCTCTCAAAAATAAATAAACTTTAAAAAAATAAATAAAAAATAAAATGTGTTTCCTTTGAAAAGCACCTCTAGAGACTTGAGAATTGCCTTGTGGTTAATAGTGATGTAGGACCTGTGACACTGACTGTAGGATAAGTGGCTTGGGGACACTCAGGGGAGAGAAAATATATATGCATCTGTATGCATATGTGTACATATATGCATATATACACATATATATGCATATCTTCATATACATAATCTGTCTATGTGTCTACACACACACACACACACACACACACACACACACACACACATATCTTTGGTACAAATAATATAGTCTGAAAAACTTCCAGTTAATTTTCATTCAAAGTGTACGAAAACAGTTAATGAAAAGTCAATGATGCTTTTTGTTTTCACTCTTCCATCCAACATTTTCCTCCTGTACAGATCCCATTCTTGAAAATCTTTGAAATTGTCATTCAGTGAGGATTAGAAAAATGACCTAAGCTTAGGTTGCCAGGAACATTTCTATTATTATGTTTTTTTGCATAATGATGCCTTGGAGAAAAATACACTCTCATAAGTCTTTTTTTTTTTTTGCTGTTGCTTCAGTTTTGTTTGGCTGTTGTGAACAATGAATACCCAAAGGGAAAGAATTCCAGTTAGTAGTCATGCTTTTTATTCATAATATTACTAGTTTTTCTTATTTTTTACATATATTGTTATTTATTTAGAAATATTATAAGATGTGTGAATAGCATTATTTGTAAGAGGTAACAAAGTTGAAAAGAAAGTTATAATTTCTTTTTGTGATTCAGTAATTATAACTATAATTTAAACATTGATTTTGTTTTCAGATGTTTAAAAAATTCTGTTTAATATTGCTTTCTTACATTTTATCTGATGTATTAGTTAAAACATAATATTAACAGACATCTTGAAATAATTTTCCATAGCAACAATTTAAAACATATACAAAAGCATCTGTTTTCAGAATATGAGAGTACCTCATTCTTTTCTAGTGTTGTTGTTTACTACAGATTTAGGTAATAAAGAAAATAAAGAAAAGGAGTCTTATGTTTCATTATCATATTTAATTTCAGTAGCCTTTTCTTTTATAAATACAGTTTTAATGTTTATTTATTGTTGAAAGCGGGATCCACACTGACAGCAGAGAGTCCAATGCAGGGCTCAAACTCAGGAACCATGAGATCATGACTGGAGCCAAAGTCAGTCATTCAACTAACTGAGCCACTCAAGCACCCCAGATGGCATATTCTGTAGTGTCAAAATAAAAGTGGAAGAAGGAGTATTTCTCTAGAGACAGATTTTTATTTCTCTTCCCTTCCCTCTCGAAGATGAATCCTTTAGAACACTTCCTATCTCCTATTCCCTGTCCTCTTCCCTGTCCTCAACTCCTTGTTTTGCTGAGCTCATTTAAACTATGAATATACATAGTTTTAGCTGAGATGATTTAAACTACATATATAAATTTTAAATATATAATAATTAAAATATTTAATATTTAAAATATTATATATAAAATCCTAGAGTATGTCTGTTAGAACATTTTATTTCCATGGATTTTGTGTATTCCTGAGTAGTCTGGGCCTTCTAGGCAAAGGGAAAGTTTGAACAACAAATGTATCTTGAAGCTAGACATACTATCTCCTTAAAGGTAGACTCCAGAGACATTCCAAAATTATAAAGTCCTCTTCCTTCCCTTTAATACCTTTGATGGTATTAAAAAGAGACACCTTGGGGGTTTGGAGAGGATGAATGAAAGAGGTGAAGGGGACTAAGAAATACAAATTTCCAGTTATAAAATAAATAAGTCACAAGGATGAAAAGTACAACATAGGGAATATAGTCAATAATGTAATAATGTTTGGTGACAGATGGTACTTACTGTGTAAGTGCTGTGTATAGAATTCACAAATCACTATGTTGAACACCTGAAACTAGTATAATATTTTATGTTCACTATATTTCAATAATAATATGTATAATATATATATTTTTTAAAATTTTTTAATGTTTTATTTTATTTTTGATACAGAGAGAGACAGAGCATGAGAGGGGGAGGGGCAGAGAGAGAAGGAGACACAGAACCAGAAGCAGGCTCCAGGCTCTGAGCTAGCTGTCAGCACAGAGCCTGACACAGGGCTCAAACCCACGAATGTGAGATCTGACCTGAGCCAAAGTTGGAGGCTTAACTGACTGAGCCACCCAGGTGCCCCTGTATAATATATTTTAATATAAAATGAGGGAGACAACTTCTGCACCGTTCCGCAAAGATTTTCTTGTTTCTTTCCAAAAGTGAGGATGAACAGACATGTTAGCTATCCCATTAAAGTTCTGAGTATTACAATTTTGCTGTTTCTTTCCTGTGGGACAGTCTATTGCATGCACAGATATGTCTGGCCCTCATATCATGTCACTTTGTGAGAATTGGGGCATTAAGAACCAACACCAGCTGTTGCTCTGGCTGCTATTTTGTGTCTTTGTATCTGACCCAGAGTTTTGTGTTCTGTCCAAATATATATATAAATTATGGCAAGCATCTTGCACAAGACAGTTTATAATCAGACATGTCACTTAACAATACCTCTTTTCTTTTATATGAAGCCCCAGAACTATTATAGTGATTCATTTAGCTTTAGCTATCTAAATATCAAGATTTATCTTTTCTGCTATAAATTATCCTGTGTGGTGATATATTTTCTAGTTCAATCATTGTGTCTGAATAGTTCATCAGATATTTACCTCAGACAGAATACATAAGAGGTGTACCAAGTGAACCCTTGCATTCAGAAAATCTTATTCTCTGTTTGATAGATGGAGGTCATCCTGGCCATAAAGGCTCCTTTGATTATGGTTACTTTTTACTTCTCCTTACCACATATCTTATCACTCAGGATTTTACTATATTCCAGTGTCAATTATGATTAAGTCTAATCATCTTTCACTTAATGTATGTTTTATATTTTCAATAAAAAAGACAGACATTTGTTAAAGAAAAATAATGGAGGCATTAGTTGGTGAAAGTAAGGCTTTTGGTTTAGACTTCCATCTGAAAAGGAGCTTGGAAAACTTCTTACTTGGAGTGCCATTTGGTCAAAAAGTTAATAATCTCATCAGCACCCTTGCTTCATTTCCTGGCAGTAAACTCGATCTGTGTGTTCAACTATGAGTCATCTTTACCGGTGAGGGCAGATCTTATCTCATGTAGAGAAATATAGAATGTCTATACTACATCGCCTATGGATGAGCAAAATCACATTGTTTTAGTACTAAGCCTTCAGAACTTCTTGTTTCTCTAGCTCACAATGTTTTGCATGCCCATCCCTAGAAAAATCACTGTGAGCAGGATGATGACATGCTCTATTAGAGAGGTTGAGTTCTTCTGGAACATACAGTCAGGTAAAATTTCTCCAGCAGAGTGACTGCTACAACACAACACGGAGCGAAGAAGGATAATTTTAATGGAAGAAGGGAGGAAATAAATGATAAAGAACAATTTCTCAAAGTCCGCTACTGTAGGCAGATGAATAGAGTAATATATTTGTATATATGTTTCTTCTGCCTGAAAGCTTTTTAAGATCAATGGTTTGTTTTTAAGATCTCTCGGTATTGTTGATGATGTATTGTTCTTGAAATATTACAATTCCATGTGGGTCTGTCTGTGAGTCTTTAAAAAAAATACATAATAACAGTGATTTAAAAGAAATAATTTTGTCTCATGTTTTGAAGTATTTGAGAAAATGCTATAAATCACAGTAGGAAGCCAAATGGTATAAAATATAGCAGCATCCCCTTTTTCACAGTCACTCCTTTGTTTACCTATGTGTCTGCCAAAAAAAAAAAAAAAAAGAAAGGAATAAAATATATTAAATGTGTTAAAATCCTATGTGGCATCATTAGTAAGTCCTTTTAAATTAATAATTACTACTATAATAATGAGTAAAAATACATTTTAGAAGTTTTATTAGCTTATGCTAATACTTGCATTAGGAGGGAAACAAAATCCAAAAACCCCACACACAAAAATATATATTAGAAAACCATGAAAATAATATATTAGGAAGAAAAGATGGTATTAGAAAACCAGTCAAGAAACAGAAATTTGTATTTCACATCTTCAAATGATGTATTGATTAAATAGGAGGATAATAATATTGAAAACTGTTCAAGGTATAGACAATATTTTTCTAAAATAAATAGGTATCTGCTGAGGACATATTACTAAAATAAGGCTTAATGGCATTTTAGCACAGTTGATTTCCGTATCTGAGCAGAAAATCAAATGGTTTATTGATTTACAATAAAATAAATATATCAATTCAGAAATGGCATATGATAACAAGATTAAAAGACCTGTTGAATTAATAGGGTCTTTTGTTCTTTTCAATTATTAATATTTATGGTAGTGGGACTACCATTTATTATTTTATCATTTGTTTCAGATTGGTTTTTTTTAATGTTTTATTTATTTTTGAGAGAGAGGAGAGGGAGAGTGAGCAGGAGAGGGTCAGAGAGAGAGGGAGACACAGAATCTGAAGACAGGCTTAAGGCTCTGAGCTAGATATCAGCACAGAACCTGAAGCTGGACTCGAACCCACGAACTGTGAGATCATGACCTGAGCCAAAGCCGGATGCTTAACTGACTGGGCCATCCAGGCACCCCACATTTGTTTCATATTTTTATATTTAGTAAAACTTTAAGGTGGAAAAAAGTAAGATGTTAGGTGAGATCCATGGTTTTATCAAGATTTTTAATATTCAGTTTGGGTTGGTTTAAATGTTTTGAGGAAATAAATCAATAGACAAAAGAATAGAGGCAAATGTACAGTTAAACACTGGAAAGAAAACAAAAAACAAAACAAAACAAAACAAAACAAAACCCCCAAAATGCACAAAAACCAAAAAAGAATAGTTTACCACTTCAGCCTTATATTTTCTAATTAAAATTATACTACAAAGAACACTAACTGAAGCCCTTCTTGGATGAAATCCTTATCTGAATACAAATTATAAGTATTATCTGTATGAAATTAATTTCAAAATGTTATAATTATCACAGATTGTAAAGCATATACAACTGCAAAATCATCTCTATCATACCTCCAAATGCTTTGCTTAATCATTAAAGATTCTTGGGAAATAGAAGGTTTACATCACACAGATGACAAATTGATCACAGTCATCACCAGTTTTAAAAAAGCATCATATTTTGGCAGCTGTCAAACATTTTACCTCATACATATGCATACTTCTTTGTACATAATTGTTTTATTATAACAAAAAATACAGTATTCAATTCCAAATAAATTTTACCTTACCTAGATTATTAAAATTGCCTTACTTTCAAAACTTCTTAGATGATTCTCATCTTTTACTAAAATTATTTTTCGGCATAAAGTAAGTCATAGATGTAATGCTTACTTATTCCAGAAGTATGGGGAAACAGAGAAGCTTTGTAGTATTATTTTGTCCTCCTGTGGCAGTGTTGTTACAGTCTCTCCTCAGAGAAACCTTGTGTTCCTCAGAGAATCAAGTTTTTATTGGATGAATAATTGGGACATTTCATTTGAAATATTTTTATTTGAAATAATATAACAAATTCCAAAATTTGAGCATTACATGAACATTGTTTTTAATAGGACACAGAAATCTCATCTTTGATATGTTTTCTTATATAGCCTACTGAAGAGGTTTCTGGTTTATGTGCAGATCTGCTTACAAAAACTGAAAAAATGTAACAAAAATAATGAAGCATGATTTTTCCATTTAGAATGGTTATATTATTAAACAAGACAGTAAAACTATTTAAAATGAAGGAATCTAAAGTAGTATCACTGATTATTATCTTAATAACAGCATTGTAGAAAACAAACATTATAAAGTTTAGTAAGATTAGTTGTAGATAGCAAGGGCTAGGGTCCAGGTGTCCTGAGGAGTATCTCACACTCAAAAACTACTATTATGTTTTACTATTTAATCCGATGTATTTAATTAATACAAATATTCACCTTTTATTTTGCAATTCATTTGAACTTAAATACTTTAAAATATTTTAAATCATGACCATAAGATTTTACATTTTGTTTCTTTTTACTATTTTAAGTATATAATTAATAATTTTCAATATATTTACATTAAGTTTTAACTCAAGGAAATATCACTGTGTTTTCTTATTACTGATTATATTTAAAATCAGATATAAATACTATATGGTTGCTTTTATGGAAGAAAGTGAATATTGGAGTAAGAAGGTAATTGTTAATAAACACAGAAAAGTGTTTTATTTGATGATGTACTTCAAAAGCTTACTGACTCTCTGAACATGTTTTCCTTTTAAGAAAAAAGTATGGCATGTAACTCAAACATTTATAAAGATGAAGGTACTATCAATCATATAATAAATACTTTTTATAAGGCAAGCCCTATCAGTTTATTCCAACCTGCATAGATAAAAGAAGTCACTGGTACAGAATTATTGCCAAAATTTTTATTCTGCATTTTAATTCATGTTTCAAATTATTTGAAGATTATTAGGTAGACAAAAGATACATTATTGAACTTTAGAGGACTAGGAAAGTTACACATTTGAATATGGTTTAAAGTATTGCTATATTAATTATCACATACTCCAAGATATATATTTTTTATATCATAAGTGAAAAAGTGAGGCAAAGAAATTACATAATTTGATTAGAATGAGATAGGTGTAGATAGACTGCAGAGTAAGGATTATACAGTAGCATAATTTTATATATATATTTTAATAGAAAATTCATTAGAAGAAGGAAGATCATCAAAGCATGCTGTCATAAAGACACTTCAACCAATCAATATTTGAGATTTATGAGAAACAGGAACATATGAATCAATAAGATTATAAAATTTGCATTATTTTGTATGCATTTTAGTTTATATTTCTTCAAAGATGACAATGTAGTGATAAATTTCCTTGTTGAATACAAAATCACATACTAGGTAACATTTAGTCCATATAAATGCAATTTAGAAGTTTCATATATTATCCATGAACGTCATTAATTTAAATATTGCATTAACTCAGAAAACTGGCAGTAACTCTTCCAAACCTGTTATAGCTCATTGAGTGGTAAATGAGGCATGAGTAGCTCTTAATTAAATTCATATGTGGTGACTCTTTCCTAAATTAGCAACAAATGAGAAGACTCAAGATTTTTCTCTTCATTTCTTAAAAAGATTAACAATTTTCTCTAAATATTGTTTCTCTCATGAAAGTAATGATAATAATTAAATTCTATATTAAAGAAATCTGTGCAGAGACAAGTGGTATGGATAAAAAAAGTACAAATTCCATGTAGTAGTTTATACATTAAAATAATTGTTATGTGACCACATCCCCAATTTTTTTTTTTCTTTATGGCAATAATGACAAGGTAATCTTGCCTATATAGATTTATATTAAAATGGATAAGAAAACAGTCAAGTTTTAAAACTATTGAAATATAATGTTTTTAAATTTACTTTATTACAGAAAAGTACTCCCTTTTAATATTTTATATAATTAGTGGACTATACAAGAAAGTAGTAAAATATCTTGAGACATGAAAGATGAACTGTTCATTTTGTCTAGAAGGTGAATATATCTCTCTGTTTGATTTTCTGAGCATATTTAAATTACTACCAGATCAACTACTCTGTGTTCAACTCTGTTTTCAATTCAGCCACATATGATGACAATAATTTATAGCAATTTTATATTCTCTTACAATATGTATTTATGTTAATTGTTCTCTTTATTTCTTCAGAAACGATCAAAATATAAATTTCTTAATGGGAGATAACAGTGTTTTTTTTTTCTTTTCTTTATATCCAAAGCTTAGAATGAAGCCTTACATCTAATTGGTATTTAATAAGAGTTTTCTGAATGAAAGCATGAGGGATACTGGCATTCATTTATTTCTCCTTAATGCCAAGTGCTTTTCTAGAGCTTGGGATAGAGCAGTTAAAGAAAAGATTACTGTCATGGAGTTTATATCTTTAAAGAGATAAATAACAAAGTAAATATTGTAGAGACTCTCAGATTATAAAACACTGGAGTTTAACACTATACAAATTTTATAACAAATTAAAGCAGTGTAAAAAGACAGTCAGTGAGATCAATTTCCTTACTATATAAAGTAATTATTTTACAAAATATTTTAATTATACTGTAAATCTCAAAGAGAAAAAAATATATAATAATGTAGCATTTTATTATGAGTGTTCTCCACGGAAGAACTTCTGTAATTGCTGTCACAGAACACACATTAGATATGTCATCAAAGTCATCCACATGCATTATACTCTGTGAGAGAAAACATCTATTTCTTATAAACTGTCACAGCAAATTAGTACTGCAATATTATTAAACTGACTGATTAAAAAATGATTGATTAAGAAGTTTGTCCATTAATTAAAGGCTCTACAAAAATACAATTTATCAGACACTTTACTAAATATTAGAGATGCAAAATTAAATAGCATGTACTCTCCTAAAAGGTTTATTGCTTTTACTAATATTCTTCTTGAATACTTAAAGTTCTGCAACATTTTCTCAGAACTGAAAAATCAGTATATTGATGTCACTATGATTGAGAAGGAATGTAAAATAGCCATAGGTAAAAACACAACAAAAATTTCCATGTGTAATGAGTTTCTATAGCATTGATTCCTCTGTAGAACACAGCTCTAAAATCTAGATATATTAAGGAATTCTTTAATAACTTGGAGGAACTAGAGAGTGAAAGAAAGCAGACAAATTCTTGTTGAGCACATATAGTTGGAAGAACAGAGGCATACGCAATGAATGAGTTCTTGTTTTCACATTTAGCTTGTTGCCAGCCACATTCCTGTGTGGCACCTAGGATATTGATATTGGTGGAAATTGTGCAGTCATTCTTGCTAAGGAACCAGAAACCTAAATCTAGAACTGCTGGATAAGTAGATGGGCAATCTTGGGTAGAAAATAATCATATGTAAGATCCCCAAACTCTGTATATTCACATCTTTGGCCAGTGTGAATGAAATATTTTCCAAACAGAATCAAATAAGCTCAGTACAAAATATCTGAAATCAGACTGAAATATTTGTCCAAGATATAGACTTTGAGGGAGTGAAATCAGAAAGATGGTATAATAGGAATTCCTATCTCTCATTCCTCTATAAAAACAATGATATTATTGGTACC
This sequence comes from Suricata suricatta, assembly GCF_006229205.1. NCBI lineage: Eukaryota > Metazoa > Chordata > Mammalia > Carnivora > Herpestidae > Suricata > Suricata suricatta. The sequence goes on along the minus strand of NC_043700.1, from coordinate 101,911,502 downwards.
AAAACATCTTGAAGAGAAATTCAGTGTACAGCTAAGGAGTAGAAGCACTCTAGAAGAGCATACACTGAAAACAGTCACATTTATTTATTTATTTTTTAATTTATTTTTTTATACAATTTATTTTTTTAACATATGCAATTATTTTCTGTCATTTACAATACAGTAGTACATTTAAATGGATGAGGAAAACAATCTCACTTTATCCTCAACAGTCCCTTCTCCTGACTCTCTCTACTCCGAAAGAGAAGAGTGCCTATGATTTCTCCTATGATGGGGACAGTGAGATTTTGGAGTGTGCTCCTTGCCTATCAGGGCATGTCCATGGGCAAGTTTCTGTTTTGCCTTAAACTGAGTGCTGAGTGACCTGGAGAACCTGCTACCCTGAGACAGAATAAAGGAAAAGGGTGATAATTTCCTTACAACCAGCACTGTCCTGTGAGATTGGGAATAGGCACAGAACAGAGATTTGTTGCTTTATTTTGTTTTGTTTTGTTTTCCTCTATTGGGGAGCAACGTGAGTAAAGGAGGCATTATCCCAAGCATTTGAGAATACCTTCTGTGAAGACAGTTTCTCTGTTACCTCATCCCAAGTACTGAACAACAGATAGAACCCAAGCCCCTGGAATAGTTGGCAATAAAGAAAAGGGGTGGCATCCTCTTACATCCCACACTCCTTTGTATGGTTGCAGAAAAATACAAAACTGAGATTTCTCCTCCAAAAATTAAATTAAAAGATTTTTTGAGACCAATTAAAATAGAAACACAACCTATCAAAACATATGGGATGCAACAAAAGCAGTTCTGAGAGGGAAGTTTGTAGTTTACAGAAATGCCACCTCCAGAAAAAGGAAACACCTCAAAAAAAGAAACCTAACTTCACATATGATGGAACTAGATAAAAAAGAACAAACTAAGTCCAAAGTTAGCAGAAGGAAGGATATAATAAAGATTAGAGCACAAATAAGGACTAAAAAAGACACTAGAAGTGATCAGTGAAACTAATAACTGGTGTTTTAAAAGGATAAACAAATTGACAAATCTTCCACCAGTTTATAGGAGGAAAGAAGAGGACACAAAGAAATGAAATCAGAATTGGAAGAGGAGATATTACAACTGATACCACAGAAATATAAAGGATCATGAGAAATTACAATGAATAAATTGGATAACCTAGAAGAAATGGCCAAATTCTTAGAAACATACAACTCATCAAGACTCTATCATGATGAAATAGAAAATGTGAACTGACCAGTAATTGGTAAAAAGATAGAATCAGCGATCAAAAATCATCCCGAAAAAAAAGGCAAGATGAGAGAAATTGACTGGTAATGTTACCGAACATTTAAGGAAGAATTGTGACCAATCCTTATTAAACTCTTAACAAAAAAAAAAAAAAAAAAGAAAGAAAGAAAAGGAAAAGAATGGAATATATATAAACTCACTTACATAACCAGCATTACCTGGATAACAAGCCAAATAAAGACACGATATGAAAAGAAAATAAACATAAACACATATGCAACAATCTTCCACAAAATTCTAACAAAGCAAATTCAACAGCACATTAAAATGATCATGCACCATAATCAAGTGGGATTTACTCCTGGAATTCACAAATGGTTCCACATACTTAAATTAATAGATGTGATACACCACATTAACAGAATGAAGAATGAAAAACATATGTTCATCTCAATAGATGCAGAAAAAGCAATTGACAAAATACAGCATCTTTGAATGATAAAGGCTCTCAACAAATTACATATAGAAGGAATGTATCTCAACATAATAAAAGCGAAATATGGCCCACTGTATTCAAGAGTAAGAAACTGAAAAACTGCTTTTCTAAGATCTGGAACAAGGGAAGGATACCAATTCTCACCACTTTGTTTCACCATAGTACTGGAAGTCTTAGCCAGAGCAATTAAGCATGGCAAGGAAATAAAGGGCATCAAATTCACAAAAGAAGAAGTAAAATTTTCTGTTTGCTGCTGACATAATCTTATATGTAGAAAACCTAAAGTCTCCACACACAAAAAAAAACCTGTTAAAACTAATAAATTCAGTAAAATTGCAGGATAAAAAAATGGATATACAAAAATCAATTGTGTTTCTATATGCTAGCAGTGAACTATCTGAAAAATTAATATAAGTGATATTATTTACAGTAGCATCAAAAATAAGAAAATACTTAGAAATAAATTTAACCAATGAGGCAAAAGATCTATAAATTGAGAAATATAAGACACTGATGAAAGAAAGTAAAGAAAACACAAACAAATGGAGTGTTTATGGAGTGAGTAAATTAATGTTTTTTAAATGTTCATCTTATCCAAAGTGATCTATAGATTCAGTGTCATTTCTATCAAAATAACATTGACAGGGATACCTGGGTGGCTCAGTCATTTGAGCGTCTGACTTTTGAGTTTGGCTCAGGTCAGGATCCCAGGGTTGTGAGATCCAGCCCCATGTTGGGCTCCACACTGAGCATGGAACCTGCTTAAGTCTCTCCCTCCCTCCCTCTCTCTCTCTCTTTCTCTCTCTCTTCCTCTTCTGCCCCTGTTCCTTGCTCGTTCCTCTAAAATAAACATAAATAAATAAATAAAAATTCCAATCACTTTTCTGCACAGAAATAGCAAAAGAAATCTTTAAATTCATACAGAACACCAAAAGACCTCAAATATTCTATCAATCTTGAGCAAGAACAAGTGTAGAGGTATAACACTTTCTGATTCCAAAATACACTAAAGGCATAACCATCAAAACAGTATGGTAGTGACATAAAAACATGTGTAAATCAATGGAACAGAGCAGAGAGTCCTGAAAAAAAAAAACAGATTTATGGTCAGTTGATCTTCAACAAAAGTTCCAAGGACAAACAACCAAGAAAGGATTGTCTCTTTGATAAATTTTATTTGGAAAACTGGATATTATATACAGAATAATAAAATGAACCATCATCTCATACCATATACAAATTTAACTCATAATAGATTAGTTAAATGTGGGATTTGTAACTATAAAACTGATAGAAAATATATAGAAAAAATGTTCTTGACATTGGTCTTAGCAATGATTATTTTGGTCATGTCACCTAAAACACAGGTAACACAAGCAAAAACAGACAAATGGAGAGCATATAAAATATATGGAACTGATCTCAATAGCAAGAAAACATAACCCAGTTTAAAAAATGGACAATGGGCATGAATAGATATTTCTCAAAAGCAGAAATAGAAATAACAAACAGATTTATATGAAAGTGTACTAAACATCAATAATCATCAGGGGACTACAATTTAAGGCTACAATGAATATCTTCTCGCTTGTCTAGGAATGGCTATTACCAAAAAGACAAAATTTAACAACTATTGATGAAGAAGAAAAAAGAACTCTTGTACATTGCTGGAGGAGTGTAAATTGGTGCAGCTACTAAGAAAAACAGTATAAAAATTAAAAATATGATTCCTCAACCTATTTCTGGGTATATAGCTAACAGAAATAAAGTCAGTATTTCAAAGAGCTATCTGCACTTCCATGTTCATTGCAATGCCATGTACATTATTAACCAAGATACTGAAATAATCTGAGTATTTGTTTACATATGAACGATTAAAGAAATGTAGTATATAATATGTTTTCACTCATAGGTCTAACAGGAGAAACCTAACAGAGGACCATGGGGAGGGGAAGGGGGAAAAAGAGTTAGGGAGAGGGAGGGAGACAAATCATAAGAGACTCTTGAAAACTGAAAACAAACTGAGGGCTGAAAGGGGAGGGGGAAAGGGAAAGGGGGGTTGATAGTCTTGGAGGAGGGCACTTGTGGGGAAGAGTACTGGGTGTTATGTGGAAACCAACATGACAATAAACTATAAATAAAAAAAAAGAAATGTGGTATGTAAACAATGAATTACTATTCAGCTTTTAAAAAAGAAGCTGTTTTTCATTTACAAGGATATAAATGAAGCTGCAGGAAGTGAAATAAGCCAGACATAGAAAAGTACTTCATGATCTTACTTTATGTGGGAATCTAAAATACTCAAATTCTTTTAAAATTTTTTTATGTTTTTTAATTTATTTTTGAGAGACAGAGAGAGACAGCGCGAGCAGGGGAGGGTCAGAGAGAGAGGGAGGTACAGAATCTGAAGCAGGCTCCGGGCTCTGAGCTAGCTGTCAGCACAGAGCCTGACGCGGGACTGGAACACACAAACCATGAGATCATGACCTGAGCTGAAGCCAGACACTTAACCGACCCAGGAGCCCCTAAAATACTCAAACTCTTAGAAACAGAGACTAGAATGGTGGTTACCAGGAGCTGGAGAGGATAGGGAGGAGGACAATGGGGAGATGTTGGCCAAAGGGTATATAGGTTCAGTTATATGAGATGAGTTTGTTTGGGAGATCTAAAGTATAGAATGACAACTATGGTTACTAATACTATATTATATACTAGAAATTTGCTAAGAATCTACATCTTAATTATTCCACATCCACATGCAAAAGATAACTATGTGAAGTATTAGATGTTTGCTAGCTTGATTGTAGTAATCACTGGTAGTTATTACACAATGTGTGTGTGTGTGTGTGTGTGTGTGTACACACATCACTCTTGTATACCTTAAACACATATAATTTTGTCAGTTATATTTCAATAAAGCTAGGGGGGACAAAAGGAAACAGCTTGCAATCTAATCCAACCAAGATAATTACCTGCTAAAACAACAGAAACAGCACTTATTATAGAAAAAGAACAGACTCCAGAGTTACAACAGTCATCATGTACAATCCAACAGAACTCCAAATTAACTGATACATGAAAATCCAAAAACAGAAAACAAACAAAAAAAATAGAGTTCATTCTCAAGAGAAAAGAGAGTAACCAGATTCCAATCCTGAAATGACACAGCATTTAGATCTTGAAATGACAATTTTAAAGTTGTTTCTTTAAAATGATTTTAATGACATAAAATACAATTTCAACAAATCAAATAGGTAATGAATCTTAGCAGAGAAATAGTATGAAGAAAAAGAAGTGGCAGTTTTAGAACTGAAGATTATGTATGTTATTTTGTATAAGCAAATCAATGAACAGTCTTACCAGCCAAATGGAGATGACAGAGGATAAAGTGAAATTGAGGATGGATAAATATATCAATGAATTAGAATCCACATGTGAAAGGAGATAAAAAAATGTGGCCAAAAATATTGAAGAAACAATAATTGAAAATTTCTGAAATCGATGAAAGGCATTTAGAAATTCAAAATGCAAATTAAAGCACAGTGAGGTTTTTACTACAATCTCACTAGAATGTAGAAAGTAAAAAGACCAAGAATATGGAGTGTGGGCAAAAATATGGACAAAATGGAACACATATGCTGCTGGTGGAATGCAAAATGATAGAGTCCATTGGGGAAACATATAGCACTGTTTTATAAGATTAAATATGCACTTATAATATGACCCAACAATCTTATTTTCAGAATTCACCCAAATGACAAAAAACCTGTATTCAAAGAATGATTTATAAATTAAAAAATGTATTACAGTATTGCTTTTAAAAATTAGAATTTGATTGAACTCAAATGTCCATTGACTGGTGAGTAAAACATAGTGTTATATCCATACTGTGCTATGCCTAACAATTTAAGAGTACCCTCTTAGTGAACACAACATGGATAAGTAGAAAAACAGTATGTTAAATGAAACATAAAAATATATATGGTATTGATTTGATGCATATGAATTCTAAGAAAGGAAAATTCATGATAGACAACAGATTGATGGTTACCAGAGTGGAAAATTGGGAACAGAGCTCAACTCAAAAAGCACAGATGGGTATTTTTTAAGCTTATGGAAATGTTCTATATTTTTATTGTAATGTTGGTTACATTACAAGTTCCAAAATTAATCAAACCATATATTTAAAATAGGTGGTATTTATTTTATGCAAATTATACATCATTAAAGCTGAGGAGAATACAGCTAGTTGCTTCAACGGAATATAAGAACAAAGCAGGCAAGATATATATCTAATTTAAATAAAATCCCCCAGGGTACCTGGCACATAAAAGAGAATCAATACTTGGTTGCTGAGTATTTAAAAATGGCATGAGTTGCATTATTGCCTGTCTGTATAAAACATTTATACTTAATTTGCAATCTGTGCATATAATTTTGTGGACTCTTAAATCTTAAATATATATGATATCAAATAAACTTTTATTTCCCACAGAGGAAATATGTGAAATCTATTATGTAATTTGATAATAGCTTCTTGTAGTTTGTCATTTGACTTTGCTTTGTGATTATTCTAAGATCCATGGTTTACTGATCTCTAAATGAAAGAGTGAAAAATATTGTGGTAGAAACGAACTGCTATAACAGAACAATAACAATCAAAAACATTTTGGTTTTCTCTGCTTTTTCTACCCACCTCGGCCCCCGCCTTGCTTTTTTAAGGACATATTCTATTCCCAACCATAATAAAGTAAAAACAGTGAATAATCCAGTGAAGAAATGGGCAGAAGACATAAACAGACACTTCTCCAAAAAGGAAATCCAGATGGCCTACAGGCACATGAAACGATGCTCAACATCACTCATCATCAGGGAAACACAAATCAAAACCACACTGAGATACCACCTCACACCAGTCAGAGTGGCTAAAGTGAACAAATCAAGAGACTATAGGTGCTGGTGAGGATGTGGAGAGACGGGTACCCTCCTACACTGTTGGTGGCAATGTAAACTGGTGCAGCCACTCTGGAAAACAGTGTGGAGATTCCTCAAAAAACTATCAATAGAACTCCCCTATGGCCCAGCCATAGAACTGGTAGGGATTTACCCAAGGGATACAGAAGTGCTGATGCATAGGAGCACATGTACCCCAATGTTCATAGTGGCATTTTCTACAATAGCCAAATCATGGAAAGAGCCTAAATGTCCATCACCTGATGAATGGATCAAGAAGATGTGGTGTGTGTGTGTGTGTGTGTGTGTGTGTGTGTATACACACACACACACAATGGAGTACTACATGGCAATGAGAAAGAATGAAATATGGCTATTTGTAGCAAAGTGGATGGACCTCGAGGGTGTCATGCTAAGCAAAATAAGGCAGAGAAGGGCAGATACCATATGTTTGCACTCATAGGTCTAAGGTCTAACAGGAGAAACCTAATGGAGGACCATGGGGAGGGGAAGGGGGGAAAGAGAGTTGGGGAGAGAGAGGGATGCAAAACCTGAGAGACTATTGAATACTGAAAAGGAACTGAGGGTTGAAGGGGGAGGCGGAGGGGGGGAAGAGGTGATGGTCACTTGTGGGGAAGAGCACTGGGTGTTGTATGAAAACCAATTTGACAATAAACTATTAAAAAAAACAGTGATTCAAAGAAAACACATATCTCCATGAAGTAGAAATTCTGCCTTGTAGAAACACTTCACCTTTAAGTGCCTGGAAAAGAAGAGGAAAAAGAGAAGTAACATACTTGCATATATTGGTAGAAGGGAAAAATATTCACTATAAAGGAAAAGGCCATTACAGAGGGCCTTGGAGCTAGGGGAAAGGGCTAAGGAATGTGAAGATAACCTGTTATTTGGCATGTTTACCCAACTTGCTTTTACTTATGGGCTACCTGGCCTGTAACAGTGCAAGATATTCATAAGTATACTCCCTCCCCTGTCCCAAAGCAATAGAAAACAGGAGCTTTGCAGACCCTGTGTAGGATAAAAGCCTAAAGGAAAAACCTTATCCAATGAACAGGGAGGAAATCAACAGAACCTGAGGAGGAATTTCTCATGAACATGGGCACTGCATGCCCTTTGCAACTGTTATTCTTCTTAAAGGAAAGGAGAAGAGCCTCTCCAGTCTAATCAGATCCACTTAATGTAGTTTCCCAGAAAGAATGAGAATCATGCCTCAAGAGGCAAGATGAAATGGTTGATTTGACATCCAGATGCCTCATTACAATGAATCAACACTACTCATCTTGTGACTTTATCAGGAGAGAAAAAAAACCTCTTTCCTATTATATCCATATTCTACTCAGAAGTTTCTTTGCTGTCTAAAATTATTTTTGGACACTTCAGTTTCTCCAGCAGTAATTTGGCAGGGTTAGCAACCTCTACTAAGTAAGTCATTGCTGAAAAAGAGCAATTCATCTTTGCTGGGTTGTGCATCATTTCGGTTTGTTTGCCACTGTTGTTTCTGTTTTCCACATCTATGCCTCGGTGAATTCAGCTGTGTGTTGGTGCATCCTGATAGTATTTCTTTTGCCTTCATTTAAAATGAAAAACACCAGCTGTTCAGATGTTGTGCTTTACATCTGTCTCCTCATCCTGTTCTGCTTTCTAAATTCACAATTCTATCAAGATCATTACTATTCTTTCCAATTACTCTGGGACACAATTTTAGCATTACTTTGACTCCTATCACTACTTCATCTCCAATCATACCATTTATCATTTTTTCTATGTTAATGATCTCCAGATTCATCTCTTCTATTTGATGTGTCACAAGATTCTCCAGTCTCTTTCTTTTGAATTTAACAGACAGATAACTTCTATGTTGTTTCCAGATTAATATTCTTCAAAGATTGCTTTCAGCACTTATTCCCTCAGTCAAAACCTTTGGCTAGTTCTGAATTAACTATCACATCTAATCCAAATGGCTCAATTTGGCACTTATGGCTTTCCATAAACTGAACTTCTCTCACTGCCCCTCTCCCTCCAGCTTTTATTTCTCATACATGCTTGTATATTTAAATCTATAGCCCTTTCTTGTCTCTGAAGTCTTATTTACGAGAGATGCATCTTCTCACCATATTTGAGCCACACCTTTATGTTTTCACAGTGATATAAAGTCAGTTCTGATTTGCAGGAATTTTATTCTATAAAGTTGCTCTGAATAGTGAATAACCAAATATTGAACCATTATTCCTAGGAGAAATTATACATCTGTCTAAATGTATATCTATATCTAAGAGTGCCTTGGTGGCTAGGTCTGTAAAGCATCTGAGTCTTGATCTGAGCTCAGGTCTTAATCTCAGGGTCATGATTTCAAGCTCCATGTTGGGCTCCATGCTGGGTATAAAGTCTACTTAAAAACTAACTATGTTTTCACTCTTAGGTCTAACAGGAGAAACTTAACAGAAGACCATGGGGAGTGGAAGTAGGGGGAATGAGTAAGGGAGAAGGAGTACTAAAAACAAATTGAGGGCTGAGTGGGGAGGGGGAAAGGAGAAGGAGGTCATGGTCATGGTCATGAGTGTTATATGGAAACCAGCTGACAATAAACTATAAAAAATAACCTTATAAATAAATATGTATATCTATATCTAGACACACACACACACACACAGATTATATTATAATCCTAAATCTTAAAAATAACTCTTCCTGATAGATTATTTTAAAAAGAGAAAGTGAGATTTAGATATGTTAAGTGACTTGCCTGAGGCCACCTCATAAACAAGGGCCAACATTGAGGTTACAACAAACCCCATCCAAATGGCCCCAGTAAAGGGACCTTCTTGCTTTATACTGCACTGCCCCTACCATTTCCACTTCCCGGCCATTATTGTTAGACAACTGACACAAGAAGGCAGAGACATGGCCTTGTTTGACCTCAGCTGGGAAGTTTAGATTAAGGTGACTCTGTGTCACCTGTTCTGTACATGTCTGCAAATGTCTGTGATAGTACCATGAGTATTAATTTTGGTACTACAGATAAATTGTATCTAGTAGGAATCCACTAATAATGAGGATTGACTATATATAACTTTCCTGCATGCTCCTAACTTAATATCTGTGACAGTAGAAAAAAATGCATTTTCTCTAATTTTGTTGTATTTTTATTTCATTGTATACTATGGCAAATGATTTAAGATTAAGAACCATGTAAGTGTGAGTGTGAGTGTGTGTGTGTGTGTGTGCTTGTGTGTGTATTTGTGTTTCATAAAGCTCTAGTAGTGATGAGGATACACAGACATATTTTCCACATATTTATTAAGCAGTTACTACATAGCCACTTGTAGATTGCTGCTATAAGCATTTCAAAATGGTTATTGGCCTGAATTAAGTATAAAATGTAACTATCTTGTAGTCTTAGAATTTAATATTTAGGATGGTTCTTGTAGATGTTTTCATTTAAAACCTTACAGATACACCTCTATCATATTTGTACTAGTAACGATAATGACTTCTAATATTTATGAATATCTACTATATGGTAAGCATTATCCTCAGTTCTTCATATACATTAGCTGTTTTAACAATCACATCAATATGATGTTAAGTTCTTTCATCATTCAAAAAACTTAGAAATGGTAGAGCAGACTTTAATCTGCAGGGTTTTCTAATTGTAGAAAACATTCTGAGCTCATGTCTTTATGAATATATAGCTCCACATCCTTAGCCTATAACCTATATAAGACTTAAGAATATCTCCTTAATAAATGTTGTCTTTTAACCTGAAGAAATTATTCTGGATACTTCTAAAAGTTTTTTTGATGTGCTGACTAGAGAGAAAAAATCAAAAGTCTCAGAAGTGATACACAGTTTTAGTTCGCAGGTAAAGAGTATTCAAAAGAGTGTTCCACACAATAAGGAGAAAGATGTACAAACTTTCTCTGAAGTCATTAGATAAAAACTAATTCTGAAGGGATACGTGCATTTTTGGGGAGAAAAAGGACCTGAGCATTTGCCTACATAGGACAGATTCTACTAGATGTTATACAGGAAGACTTAGCTAATGTTTTTTCTTTTTTTTTTTAGTCATCAAAGACTGAGTATGGGCTAGCTGAGTATATGAGGCTCTTGGGAGTTGTGGGAATAGGACTGCACATGATCTTGAAAGCTTTTCTTTAAGAACCTCAAGAGACTGACAGAAAACATGGGTGAGAATTCTGAAAAGTTTACACTCTGGTGTTGGGGAGAAAAATAACAGACACTGCCAAAGTAAGCCTAGATCCATCTTCCTTCTTATTAATATGGAACAGCTCCCTTTATTTATAGGAAGAAATCTAATACCCGGGGTGGGACACTGATGGATACCCACTGGAGTTGGGGAGCAGAGCAACAGCCACCATCGAAAATCTTTTTTTTTTAATGTTTTATTTATTTTTGAGGCAGAGAGAGACAGAACTTGAGGCAAGGAGGGACAGAGAGAGAGGGAGGCACAGAATCTGAAGCAAGCTCCAGGCTCCGAACTGTCAGCACAGAGCCTGATATGTGGTTTGAACCTGCCAACTGTGAGATCATGACCTCAGCTAAAGTCAGATGCCCAACTGACTGAGTCACCCAGGCGCCCCTGAAAATCTTTATCTATCTCTCTTATCTCCCCTGTGGAACAAAAGCCTTCAGCTGAAAGGAGAATGGCAACAAAAGTGTAAGTTGTAGTTATTGGGATAACTATGGAAAAACCACTGTATCTGGAGGAAGTGAATTAGCACACAAATGTAAGAAAAAGGAAGAAACAAACAAAAAAATGAATCAAGAAAAGAAGATAGAATAAAAGTAAGGAAAGAAACCATTATGCCTGGAGAAGGGTCAGGTATAACATCTAGGTCTAATATTACTTCTGGAACACTTGTGAAGGGAGGCACACTTGTGAAGTCCAAACTCTAAGACCAAGCAAGATTCACAGTGCCTATATAGGACCAAAACTTAATCTGAATAACAGAGAATGGCCTCCTTACCTCATTCCTGTCATCATTCCAACAGGTATCAAATAAAAATAACATAAGAATGCTTTTGGGAAAGTTGCAAGTTATGGTATTTCTCTGGTAAGGACCACAAAGGGAAAACCTAGAGTTAAATGTAAAAATCAAAAGCCAATCAGAAAGCAACATCCAAACTCATCTCAATATCTGACCATATAAACACTAAAACCTACCCTAAAAGCTAACCAGAAGAAATTACTTACTCATCTCTATGCATAAAACTATTTATCTCAGTTTCTATCTATCCTATACAATATTACAGTCAGAAAAGATTAAGGAATAATCAGACCCAGACATAGATATGCAGATATTAGAACCAGCAGGCAGGGAACTTAAGTAGAATAAATATGTAAAGGCTATGATACACAAGAAAGACAACATGCAATATCACATAGGTAATTTTAGCAGAAGGATGGAAACTATTAGAATATTGAGCAGAATACTAGAAATCAAAGACACAAGAAAAGAGGTCAAAAGTACCTTTGATAAGCTCATCAGTGAATTCAGTCCATCCAAGGAAAGAATTAGTAGCTTGAAATAGTTTACCCAAAATTACTCAAACTGAAATGCAAAGAGGGAAAAAGGTATAGACCATCAGCAAATGTGTGGCCATAGCAAGTCTAACATAATTGAAATTTCAGAAAGAGAAAAAAATGTGAAGAATATATTTATTTCAAGAAATAATGCTGTCAGTTTTTTAGTGACAGACATCAACTAATGGAACCAAGCTCAGAGAATATCAAACCATATAAATATAAAAACAAAACAAAAAACTAAACCAATGTGCATCATTCCAACTGATAAAAATGAATGACAAAGGAAATCTTAAAGATAGACAAAGAAGCAGAAGAAAAATGGAGCAAGTGGAAAACATCTAGCCAAGTAGTAGATTTTGTTCAGCCACAATGATAATTTAAATTTAATGGTTTAAACATGCCTATGTCATATTGGATAAACAAGCAAGAATCCACCATGTTTTTATAAGAAACTGTCTTTAAACAGAAAAATACATAGGTGAACATTAAAAAGGTTTAGAAAGATATTTAATAAAAATATTTAAGTAAAAATATACAATATGCTTAAGTGTCTTTACTAATAACCATAGTTAAATTCATGAATTCTCCAAATCTGCTAGAGTTCAAGACTTCATTGAAAGCTTTTAGTATGTTCTAACATTCAGGTATCTATAATTAGTGAATAAGGAGACTTTGATTTTAAGGCTCAGAAATCAAGGTACAATTACCATGTTCTTTTTCATAAGATAGCAGAAATTTAGTTATAGAGCAAGAATAACTGAAGTGTAGTAATAAAATAGAATTTTGGTGAGTCTTATATAGTTTTGGTGTTTAAAATTTTTTTTTCACGTAACACTTTTGATGTTAATATGTCTAATCAATATTCACACTGTAATTTTAATATTGGAATTTTTTAAATCACTCAAATGTTTTAATTATGACTAAAATCTGAGACTTTCCATACCATGAGAAATAATAATCTCTTGATTAATATTCTAACTAAACATTTTTTTCTTCTCCTCTTTTTTTTATAGTATCTCCCTTAGAGACAGTATTAATGACTTAAATCACAAATTGCTTCAGTGAGATAGTCTACTTTAGTTCAAAATTCTATCATGTACAGAATGCAATTCTATCACTTACAGGAACCTGGACATGGTTCTCACCATCCTTTGATCATTTTTTCTCATTTATAAATAGAGATGATGATGATGATGATGATGATGATGATGATATCTGTTCTATAGAGTTGGAATATTAAATGATAATACCTGTAAATCACTTGCATTAGTAACATTTGTAAAGGCTGTGGGCTGAATTGTGTTTTCCTAAAATCCATATGTCAAAGTCCTATCTCCCATTATGATTGTATTTGGAAATGGGACCCAAAAAGAAATGATTAACATTAAATGAGATCATTAGAGTGGAGCTTTGATCTGATAAGACTAGTGTCCTTCTAAGAAGAAACTCAGAATGTATACTTTCTTCACATCCACTTACCAAGGAAAGCCACGAGAGGACATTGTAAGGTGTTTGCACGCCAGTAAGAGAGAGGTCTCACCAGGAAGCAAACACTGCTGAAACCTTGATTTTGGACTTTCTGGCTTCTGGTACTGTGAAAACATTAACTTCTGTTGTTTAAGCCACATGCTGTGTGTGTGTGTGTGTGTGTGTATATTTAAATGACCTTCCAGGCAGACAAATACACTAAAGATAATAATAAGTTTTTAAAGTCTGTTTTTTCACATTGCCATACTGTTTATATTATATCTTTAATTTGATCCCATACTTTGTGATGAGTGTATAATTTTTTAAAGTATGATGTCTAAGTATATTCATGGACAACTCCTAATTTTACATTATCAATAAATAACACAAACAAACCTGTGGATTATCTACAGGCTACCTATTATAATCATATTATATTCCATTATTTTAGTGATTATAATTTTTAATATTTTTATACATGTGCATGTAGAGCAAATTCAATCACATGCAATAATTTATATTCTCAATTTCTAAAGATATATCATTACTTCAGTAAGGTTTTCTAATTAATATAGTATTTTTGTTTTGAATTCAGATTCTTTATAGCATGTAAACATTTTTAATTGAGTTTTATGAAAGCTTAGCAGGATAAAATTATTCAGTGATGAAAATGCCAACTCATTTAGAAGCTGGGACAGTTTTGCTTGCTTTACTTTATATATAAATGATAATTTGTTACAGTTTAAACTTACTGAAATCATGTTCTGTTTGAGATTAGTTTTACATTAATTTTTAAATTTTGCTAGTAGTTGGAAAATAAGTAAATATTTCCAATTACAAGTGACCTCTGGATAGTTATAAATCTAAATAACTAAAAATGTGAATTTACATTCAACTGTGAGTCAAAATTAAAGTCAGTTATTGAACTTTCCCAGCATGTTTTTCCCATTTTTATTTTCAATATGGTATGTCTGTTGACAGAATTACTTTTTTAATATTCAAAATGATATATTTAAAAATATTTTTAAATATTTCATGTTTTTAAAAATATTCTTCAAAGATTTTTAAAAAAATGTTTATTTATTTGTGAGAGAGAGAGAGAGTGAGATACAGCACGAGCAGGGGAGAGACAGAGAGAGGGAGACGTAGAATCCGAAGTAGGCTGTCGGCACAAAGCCTAACACGGGGCTCAAACTCACGAACCACGGGATCATGACCTGAGCCAAAGTTGAACACTTAACCTACTGAGCCACCCAGGCACCCCAAAGATTTTATTTTTAAGGAATTTCTACATCCAACCTGGGGCTCAAACTCACAACTCTAAGATCAAGAACTACATGCTCAACTGACTGAGCCAGTCAGGCACCCTGGGATATTTGGTGGTTCCGGCTTAGCCTACTCCTCAGGTTATGAATGTGAATATCGGAAAAACTGAAGACAAATAAGCATCATCCAAAGATTTCCTAATAGAATGTTATCTATATTCTACATACCTAAATAACTGATCATTTTTTCTCTGTAATTCTTCATGAGAAAGTAATTAAGTAGTAGTATATTAACAAGCACAATATCAAATCTAACTTATTTTATTACATTGGCAAGGTATACCTAAAATGAATGTATCATCCACAGAAGTACTTATTTTAAATCATGTCTGAACATTGGTTCTGAAATCATATCTATGTTATTCTCATTAGAATGTCTGCTATTACCCATGTAGAATGTAAACCAAACTTAATTTATTGAACATTTTGGTAAATTGAATCACTCTAGGATCTGCATTATTCAGGCAATACCAATGAAACAAAGATTAGACAAGACCTATCCATTTGTTCATTTTATCAACAAGTGTTATGAGAACTTTATATGGAAATTTGCTTTTTTGATGATAGGGACACAGTAGTAAACAAAGCAAAGTTCTACCATAATGAACAATACTTTTGGTAACTAAATGTTGACAAATGTTAATTAAATGTTAAATGTGCAGCACTTGCAAAGGTTTTTCTGTATAATATGAAGCATAATAGATTTATAAAGAAGATCATAGAATTTAATTTTTGGTTACTTGACTAAAGGTAACATGACAATAAGTTTAAAAACAAGAGAAAATCATAGGCATCAGTATGGAATCAAATCTATATGTAACTCATGGTACCTTCTGTTTTTGTCTCACTGCAACCAACTCATTTGAATTCTAGCAAAAAAAATGTAGGGGAAAATTAAACGATAGTATTTAATATGCTTATTGGTAACATTCAGTCGAGACCCATTAAGGATCTGTTTTTCTTATCTTTTTCACCATCTAATATCATCATTTTGGATCATTACTATTTACATTGCCATTATCATCATCATCTTTGTCAGTATTCTTATTGTTTTCACTAAATGTTTTTGAGTGTTCACTGTGTTTTTAAGGTATTAGTTGTTATATGTGCAATAGGGAAAGTCCCACTTCAAATTCACTTCAATTATATAAATAGCTTCATAATTCATCCTATGGATCAAAGCAGTTTGGACATATTTTGTTCTCCTTATTGCTATCAAGCCTTGCATCAAATCTATTAGCTAAAGCTAAAGCTCCTGTGCCCATCATCTCTTACCCGAACTACTAAAATCCCTACCCAAATGACTTCTCTGCTTCCACTCTTGTTCCCTACACATGATTCTCCATATAACAGCTAAATGCCTTTTTTAAAGTGTTAATCAATTGAGGTGACTCTCTTCTCCGGACTCACCAAAGTCATCTTTATCATGTTGTATTAGTTTTCTGTCGGTGCTACAACAAATTACCACAAATTTAGTAGCTTGAAATAGCACATATTTATTGTTAAAGTTTTTGAAGTTCATATCTGAAATAGGTTTCACTATGCTAAAATCAAGGCATCGGCAGAATGGTGTTCCCTGTAGAGGTCTAGGGGAGAATTTGTTTCTTTGACTTTTGCAGCTTTTAAAGTCTGTTCATATATCTTGGCTAGTGGCCTCCTTCCATCTCCAAAACTGGCAATGGCCATTGGATTACATTATATTGCGCCCCCTCAGAAAATACAAGATCATCTTATTTTAAAGGCATCTGATTCACACACTTAATCCCTTTTAAAATATTAATTCCCCCATAACATGTGGCATAAAATATTCACAGGTTCTGGCCATTAGGATGTGGACATCTTTGGAAATCATTCTGCCTACCACACATTTTTATTATGATTTTATGTAATTTACCCTCGGTGACCTTTTAACTTTCAGTTTTTACCATTCTGTGCCTCCCTAAATGCATCTAAGCCATAATGAACCCTTTGTTGTCTCTTTAAACATGTATTTCATTCAGATGTCAGGGACATTATGCCATCTTTTCCTTCTTTCTTGAACAGGAAGAAGATTCACATATCAAATTGTCCTTCTTTTCATTTTAGTTACTCACATGTCTTATTTTCAAAAAGACCTTCACTAAACAACCTATTGTTTATAATATTCTCTGTCACTTTCATTTCCTTGTCCTGCCTTCTTCAAAAAAGGTATATGTGTTTTATTATTGTCTGAGTCCCTCATGAGAAATTAAGCACTATTAGGGCAGAGATGTAATGTGTTTTGATTCATTCAGTGTTTCCAGTGTCTAAAAAAGTGACTGTTAGAGAACAAGCACTCAAATATTTGCTATAAAAATGGATGGATCTACAAATGCATGCTTTTCATGCTTAGATCTATGGTAGGTACTTTACATTTGAAATCTCATTTAATACTCACAGGATTCAAATGAAGTTTTCGATATTTTTTATAGTCAAGATAGCCCTGGTTCCTATTAAGTGACTTTGTTTGAGACTGCAGTAGCAAAATTGGGATACCTGTTCATACACATTGGACTCCATATTCCATATTATTCCACAGAAAACTCTCTCAATTCCACTAAACTATACTGCTTTACAGAGATGAAATGCTGGTTCATGCCTTAAATGTGATTATGATCTTACTGGAAATGTTAAATATCTAATTGAAAGAACAGACATAGGATAAAAAAAATTAGAGTATTCAAGAAAAACTAGAGTATTTACTACATAGTATGTTTCCATTAAAATTTATTGAATACTTGTTGGGAAAAAATTCAGTTATTTAAGACTTCAGAGAAGTTAAAAAGACAACAAAAGTTGGAGTCTTCTGCAGTATCTCAGAAAGGAGGTGGACTTGAACAACACAAGAATGAAAAGTTCATAGATTTTACCCCACCACTCTCATTTTAGAATTCTCTGATGATCTAACTGGCAGGTCAGTATGCCTATGTCAAGTATCCTGAGGTAGAACAGAAGATTTGGTTACGACACATTTGAAATATTTTATAGTATGGTGGTTCTCCATGCTGACTGCACATTATAATCACCTGGAAAGCTTTACAAATACTTCCCCAAGGGTAAGTCCTCCCAAAATAGAGATTTAATTGGCACCAAAATCTTTAAGAGTTCTTCATATGGTCCTAATGTTTAGTCAAGATTGAGAACAACTGCCATAGTATATGTGTAGGTGAGTCCTTCAATGAATGCTAGTGTCTGTGTCCAGCAAAGAAACGCTTAGACTTAATAAATTCATGATTGTTTTAACTGCTTTGTTGAAGAAAGAATATTTAAAATGTTTAAAAATGTTTATGTTTAAAACATATGTTTAAAAACATTGCATGTTTAATAATATTTTTAAACTTTTCACTTAATTCAAATTTCTGGATGTAATAAACATAAATGATGTATTTCCTTAAATATCCAATAATTGAGTCAATAAATCATTTATATATATTTTCTCATTACTAAAGAATATAAATTGATGGGTTTAGGTTACTAAAATGACGTTTTCATGCCCCCAAAACAAGATATGATTTACTTCAAAATGTCTATCTATCAGCATAACATTCTCTGAAGCAATAGTTCCTTTTGTTTTCTCTGGATAGAGGCTTTCAACATGCTTATTGTAGAAGTAGTAATTTCATTTAAAATCACAGGTGAGATATTGGAGTAGAAATCTGAACAACTGAGAACAGATACAACCTAAAACTTCTTGGGTTGTTTTGCTTGTGTCACTGATTTTGTCTCAGAGATAATGCTTCCTCTAAAATCCCTGTAAGTAAGGTATGCTGAATGAGAGCTGTTTTCACCTTCTATTCCTTTTTAAAAATAATATCCATTCTCTTGTAAAGCCAGAATCACAGTGACAGAATACAACATACATTTATTTAAAATTATTATATTTTATTGATTATAAATAATAATGTAATTATTCTCTCCCCAGCCTATCAAAAGCATAACAATTTTGGAGGGGGGAGACTTTTATCAAATAGAATAGACTGAAGGCTATATAATAAGAGTAATCCTAAACTCCTGATGGAATATCATTGAATATCTGACTGAATCTGATCAACATTTGTATTCCTAACTACCACCTAAAATAAAAAATAGCTCTCAATTAAGTAGAAATTCCTATGTTTCTTTCTATGGTGAAAATTAAGAGTAAAGCATTACTTAAACTTCTGATTTTCATAAGACATACTTTTTGTTAGTTTTGATTTTTATATATTTGGTTTTCCTATTATATTGAGAATCCTTATTAATCTGTGTGTTCTTTCTATATTCCTCAGATGAGTGATCCTTGAATTCAATGAGTTGGTCTCTGCTGAAGGGGAATTACAATTGAACATATAGTCAAAAACCTTAAAGAAAAATTTCATTCAAAACAAAGACCAAAGTGAAGCAGGCCAACAGCATGAAAAATTTCAGGGCTTTTAAAAGCGTATGTTCTCTGTGAACTTTGCAATTTAATTTTCTGTAAATGTCTTACTTTAAACAGCAGACTTTTACACATAACATCCCTACTGAAAAAGTAGAAATGAAAATATGCTTGAAATCACCAGCTAAAAGTTGAAATCAAATGGCAATAGCCATGACTGAAAAGTGAGGGGCAATGATGGGGGGAAAAAAAAGTAGAACTGTAGATTTGGGTGTATGACTAAGCCAGTGATCAAGATAGTAGAATACTTTGTTGCTATAGCAAAATGGAAGCAAAATAGACATTTTAAGATTAACTCAGCAGGTTCAGAAACCAGTCAATGCTTTGAACACCTGCTCTGTACATGTTATTGGGAATTGATGTGCACTTCACAAATATACCATGGAGAGGAATCTAGCCAAATGAATTAATACTCAGCTTCTTATTCATTCAGTTGTGTCTTTTCTCTCACTGCTTCTTTAAGTAATAAGCAAACAACTTGCAGCAGCATTTCAGACTGTCTGGTTCATTGTGTAATCCTCTATAACTCAACTGTGGCCTCACCAGGTACTTGACTTACTTAAGAATAATAATGGCTGTAGGATTATTCTGAAATGAAAAAAAAATTCTGACATTGTAATTCTTGTTTGGATTTCATTTTCCAGCAAGGAAAGTTGAACTTGTTCATTACCAAATTCAATTAATCTTGAAGATAACGTAAAAACAATAAAATAATTTAATAGATTAATGAGAACTGAAATGGGGGCAAAATTAATATGTTTTGCTTAAAACTCCAGTTTTTCCCTTTCTCTTTCTTACTCTCTTCTTTTTTTTTTCTCTACTACTATTCTCTCATCACTCATTTCTTGCTCTCCCATACATCACAAATCCTGTTTTCTCAGGGGTGTGAATGAGTGTGGTCACAGAGAGCAGACTGACACTTGGTTGTGAGCCAGGGTTTGGGCAGGGAAGGGAGACAGTCAGCAATAAGGTCGCCTCTGCTGCCCTTGTGCATGGTCCTCACAACCAGAAGCATTGTACATGCTGAAAATGCTGATCTGAATATTCTTATGTTTTAAAAAGAGTGTTTAGTGTTTACATTGAGGGAGTTCTAATAAAATTAGAAATGATAGAAATCACATAAAGCCTTTATGATAATAAAAGCTTTAATTAAGTTTTAGAAAAAGTCTAATACAACTGTTAGCATACCTTGCCAGATACAAGCAGTGTAATTATGTTTCTATGGTCCATCTCACCAATCTTAGAAATGAAACATAAAATATGAAAATAAATACCATTATAGTAATTTGAATAATTATACTAGATTTTAGACAAAAATACATTCTTTTCACATTATTTCCTTGGTAACAACATTAAACCCAAATATTAAAAGCTAAATTTAACATTTCCTTGTAAGGAGCATAAATGCCATTATTTTCCTAAAATTACTATTGATTACATAAATCATTTTATAAAAGGTTATTTCATGTTGGTCTTGCTCATTATTCACAGGGCTATTATTCTGATTTGAAGTGAAATGAACATTTCTTATTATAGCATATATAGAATGATACATTATGTATTATTAAAATCTCAATTTTTGCATTCAGGAAATATGTAAAATTATGAACAAGTTTGAAAAGAATTTTTCAAATATATTAATGAATTGAAATCTTACTTCCCAAAGTTTTCAAGTAAGTTTTATCTGTGGGAATTTGAAACTTTCTTTATGTGGGAAATGTCACAAAGATTGCTTATTACCTATTGATAATCCATTCTCTCCTCTTACTTTAGCAATAAAAAGAATATATTAAGAAAAAAGAATATATTGATAGAGGCAGGAATATATTCAGCTATATAAAGAACTCTTCATGTCTTGGCTTCCCTTTGCAAAATCAAGTAGTCAAAGCATAGACTAAAAAGTCATTAGGTAGGTTTTTGAGAAAGAGCTTGAAGATTCCTTTCTTTTTTCCTTGTTTTGTTCTCCTGAGTATGATATGAATTTCTGGTTGGTGCTCTAGTATTGATCTTGTTGACAGGTTATTTGAACTACTAAAGATGGGTCTGACATACGGAAGGATTTTGGTACCTTTTAGTACCATTTAGTGACATTGTTGAGATGCTATGGAAACCCACATTTGTCTATTTCCCATTATAAAGCCAATTCTTCTCAGCCTGACTAACAGGAGAAACCTAACAGAGGACCATAGGAAGGGGAAGGGGGAAAGAGAGTTGGAGAGAGAGAGGGACACAAATCATGAGAGACTATTAAATACTGAAAATGAACCGAGGACTGAAGGGGGGAGTGGGAAGGGGAAAGGAGGGTGATGGTAATGGAGAAGGGCACTTGTGTGGAAGAGCACTGGGTGTTATATGGAAACCAATTTGACAATAAACTATTAAAAAATAAAATAAAATAAAATAATAAAAAAATAAAATAATAATGCCAGTATTCAAGAGACAAAATGTGGTTGGAAAGGAAAGTTGCTTATTCAAGAGGCTGGCAACCTGAGGAGACAGTAGACTAATGTCCAAAGACTATCTCCCAGATTCCAGATTAAGGAGTAGGGTTTTTAGAGGGGAAATTCAGGGTAGGAGATTACATACATATTGGTGAAAAGAACGGAGAAACTTATGACTTTATATGAAGAAAGATGGTGCATTGCATTGAGCAAACATAATGTAACCTAGATCCCGTGATCACTTTGGAGTGGAGATCAGAACAAGGCAAAATTGAGCCCCTGATATCAGGACAAGGACAAATGGCTATGGGCATTTTTCAAGAGCTGTATAAAGTGGATGGTGCTTTGGGCTCATTGTCACCTGTAAGGAATGCAGGGCTTTCCTTGTTCATATAACCTTATCAGTTGACCTTGAGGTTAGATCTCTGAAGAGACAGATTGGATTTGTTACTGGGGCTGAAAAGACACGATAGTTGATTAGGGGAAACAATTCTCTGAAAAACAAGCTTTAAACTTTCTGCCAGTTTCAACCTTATTAACC
This sequence comes from Suricata suricatta, assembly GCF_006229205.1. Classification (NCBI taxonomy): domain Eukaryota; kingdom Metazoa; phylum Chordata; class Mammalia; order Carnivora; family Herpestidae; genus Suricata; species Suricata suricatta. Next base: position 101,889,036 of record NC_043700.1, on the reverse strand, counting down.
CTGTGGGACACAGTTTCAGACACACTCAAGCAGCCCTGGATTACCTGCATAAAATTTTAGCTATATTTTAAGGCATTTTTAGAGTCCATTGTCTACAAGGCAACAATATTTGTCATGGATACACTGCAGACATTACCATTCTAACTACAGTTCTAGGTGTGTATTTTTCCCATTTGTGTTCCAAGGAATAGAAGTTCAGTAAGTTTTACTGTTTATGGTATGCTGATGACTCTCTCCTATTCCTGGTCTTACTGAGTAGGTCTTACCAGAGTAATAAAGCATACGTAATTGGTTGTGAAAATTTCAATAATGAAGAATGGAGGCTGCAGGAGTTACAGAGAGTTTTGTATTTATTGATTTGAATTTGATATTAAAATATGTATTAATGACTAAAAAGTTTAGATTCAGAAACATAATCACACTAAGACTAACTCAGTTTTATAAAGGTTTAAAGGACTATTTCTCTGGGTATGTTTGTTTATTTACTTAATTATTTTTCATGGGCATTTTAGTATTATTCATTGTTCACCACTAGTTTTTTTTCTTCAAAGTTTGATATGTTTCTCTTTATCATGTTATTTTTTAAGGAAAATATTTTTATTTGAACAATTTTTTAGGTTTGAAGGAGCATATTTAGGGGACACACCTTGGTATTTATAGGCTGTACTCATAGAAAAAAAAAAGATAAGAAATCAGAATGAGATGTGAAATCAGCATGTATTTGACAACCGATTATTATTCCAGAGATATCTTTCTGTTATGTTTCCTATTTTTGTTTGTCTTTGAGATTATCTTAACTGAAAGCTTGGAAAATAAGTTAAATGTTTCCTGTTTTTAATTTATATTACAGGTTTCTTACATTAAAAAATAACATCAAAATGGTCACTTCAAATAGAATATTCAAATATATCTGTGTTGGATGATGTGACTTTCTAGTTTAACCCATACTTATTCATTAATCACCTGGAACATTTTAAACTTTCCAATACACATTAAAAACTGAGGAATTCAATAACTCAATATTAGGCATGCAAAACTAATGAAAGTTCCATCTTGTACACAGGATTATCTGATTATAAACTACAACCACTGGTCCTGGTCCTTCTGTCTGGAGAATATAAAAATACATACTTCTCCATCCAACTGGCATATCACCCAATGTTGATGATACGTAACATTTAAACCCTAGATCTTTTCTCTATTTAAGTCACTACAAAACATATTTCCAAGCATCATTATCATATATTACTATTATTCTGGTAATTTATAGTAATAAAAATGCTGATTGCAAGGAAATGAGCATATTCTATAGAAATGAATACAGAGGTGTATGGGCATGAAATTACATTACATAAGAGATGCTTACTTTCAAATTAGTTGCATACATAGTAGTGAGTAAACAAATATGACAAAATTTTAATAATAGCTGAATTTATTAATTATAGCCTTTTGGGGTTTTTATCAAACGTTGTGGGCTTTTATTTTTTAACATATTAGAAAAATAATTTCCCCAAACTAAAGAGCTATGTTGCATTGGAAAGAATGATAGATTTCAAGTATTGGTAGGTCATTTGAGATACTTTCTTAAAAAAACAAATATTAGTCAAACAACTTATTTTTGATGCTCTAAATTTTAACATCTTCCTACTATAAGGCTAGAGAATTGTATACAACATTATGGATATGCCCTAACATGATTCAATTAGCATCTTGTTCTCTATACCATATTCCTGTCAAAAGAATTGAAACTTGAGGCACCTGGGTGGCCTACTTGGTTGATTTCTGCTCAGGTTATGATCTCACAGTTTGTGATATTGAGTCCTGTGTGGGGCTCTGTGCTGACAGTGTGGAGCCGCCTTGGGGTTCTCTCTCTCTCCCTCTCTCTCTCTGCTTCTCCTCCACTTGCACATGCACTCTCTCTCCTAAAGTAAATAAATAAATGTTGAATAAAGTATATGAAAAAGGTCAAAATCTATTCCAGAAATTATTGGCACATCCCTCATGCAAGTACCTCATAATATGCTTTAATCAATTATTTTCCTTAAGAAATAAAAATAGATAATAAGGATGGATGGATGAATGAATAGAGGTTTTCTGCTGCTAAACACTTTTGTTTCCAGTTATACAGGGGATATTTAGCCTGTTAGTGTATTCCAACATATTTGCATCATTTTTTATTCTAATAATTTTATAAAATAATTGACTATTATTCCTAGATTCTTTATATCTGAAAATCTGACATATGTAACTTGTATGGTTTTATCTAAATTTTTCATATAAAAGTATAAAGTATGCCTAGTTCTACTTAAATTTAATACAGTAGACAACCTATTGAATGAGAGAAGATATTTGCAAATGACATATCTGATACAGGGTTAGTATCCAAAATATATAAAGAACTAATGCAACTCAACAACCAAAATACAACTAATACAATTAAACAAGGGCAGAAGACAGGAATAGACATTTCTCCATAGGTGGCATACCAATGGCCAACAGACACCTGAAAAGATGCTCAACATCACTCATCATCAGGGAAATGCAAATCAAAACTAAATGATATATCATCTCACACCTTCAGAATGGCTAAAATAAAAAATACAAGAAAAAATAAGTGTTGGCGAAGATGTGGAGAAAAGGAACCCTCCTGGACTTGGTAGAAATGCAAACTGGTGCAGCTACTGTGGGAAACAGTATGGAGGTTCCTCAAAAAGTTAAATTGTGCTACTGGGTATTTAACCGCAAAATACAAAAACACTAACTCAAAGTGATATATGCACTCCTATGTTTATTGCAGCAGTATTTGTAATCGCCAAGACATGGAAGCAACTCAAGTGTCCATCAATAGATGAATGAATGAATATGCTATTATATATATCTTGGAATACTATTTACCATAAAAAGAATGAATTGTTGTCATTTGCAACAACTTAAATGGATCTAGAGAGTATCATGCTAAGTGAAACAAATCAGTCAGAGAAAGACAAATACTACATGATCTCACTCATATGTGGAGTTTAAGAAACAAATCAGATAAGCAAAGGAGAAAAAAGGGACACACACACACACACACACACACACACACACCAAGAAACAGACTCTAAATTATAGAAAACAGACTGATGGTTACCAGAAAGAATGTGAAGTAAGTGATAGAGATTAAAGAGTACACTTATGATGAGTACTGAATCATGTGTACAATTTTTGAGTCACTACTGTAGGTCTAAAACTAACATAAGACTATATGTTAACTATAGTGGAATTAAAATAAATAAATAATTTCAATACATTATTACTACTAATAAACTCAATGATTAAAAAACATAAAAATACTGCGTTCACTGAGAACAAAGGTTTTGCCAAAAAATCCTAAATTGGCAGCAATCTTATTAAGCAATATTTTAATGAAATATTTCACAAATAAATAGTTATAAATAATGACATATAAAACACCAAGGCACTTATTGTACATGTTATTTAATACACTATTACCAATATATTGGAAATTTCTGGTCAAAACTTTTGTTTGTGTTTTCCACTCCCTCCACCATTTGGTTTATGTAACTTCCATGAATTTCATTGTCGTTTTACTACAAATTTGTGTATCCCTAACTTACTATATATGTGTGTGTGTATGTGTATATATATATATATATATATATGTATATATATATGTATGTATGTATATACACATACATTCTTAGATGTATGTAACATATATAATTACTTTCCATGTTTTAATATTCACATATGTAATTAGTCTGTATGTTCTCCTGAAGCTTGCTTATTAATATTTTTCTATTAAAGTATTTTCCACATATATGAGTATGTATAACAGCAATGATCCTTTCTCATTAAAGCTCATCAACTAATATTTACACTGAACATCTTGTTCTACCAGTAACAAAAGTCCATTACATGATCCTTTAAGGAGACCAATCAGTGTCTTGGTGGCAAGTTGATAACAGTGTATCCCTTCCACTCCAGAAATAACATTTCATCCTAATTGTGTTTAGTACGTATTCAATTTATAAATTGGTCCTTTTGCCCATGCACTTCACTAAGCATCACTATCAGAGGCTCACAAAATCTCATATACTAAAGTGCGATCCTGCATAATTTAGAAATCTACTTGATTGAAAATGTGATGTTACAGTGTGTACATTATTATGAATTAGTGGTCCCAGCTGATGCTATATCATCCAAAAGTTTCCATCCTGAAAGAATATTGGAGTGGCCTCTTGAAAATGTAGCAGAAACACCAGTTGGTGATTATACCCTTTGGAGGCTGGCACATTATCCTTCATGATGCAGAACATTTCTTAAATCAATGGATATTGTATGGTTCTTTAATTTGAACAGATAGAATAAATGAGTCTGGAAGTAAAGTAATGAAGTAGGAGTGGCCCTGCTCTCAGAAGTGAATCAGTCCCAGTGACTTACTTGGGAAATTAAAGTTTCCACAATCTAAGTCATTGTGAATGTCAAAGTCCTGCTTCCTAGAGAATGAGTGTTATTTACAATTTTTTTTAATGCTTATTTATTTTTGAGAGAGAGACACACACGCATACAGAGCATGAGCGGAGAAGGGGCAGAGAGAAAGGGAGACAGAATCCGAAGCAGGCTTCAGGCTCTGAGCTGTCAGCACAGAGCCCTACATGGGGATTAAACTCACAACCATGAGATCATGACCTGGCTGAAGTTGGACCCTTAACCAACTGAGCCACCCAGATGCCCCAAGAATGAGGATTATAAGAGGGACTTGAAGGAATACCAGAAAGGGCGCCTGGGTGGCTCAGTTGGTTAAGCGGCCAACTTTGGCAGCTCACGATCTCACGGTTCATGAGTTCGAGCCCCACATCGGGCCTTCTGCTGACAGCTCAGAGCTTGGAGCCTGCTTTGGATTCTGTGTCTCCCTGTCTCTCTGATCCTCCCCTGCTCATGCTCTGTTTCGATAATAAAACATTAAAAGGATCTTTTATAAAAAGAAAGAAGACCAGAAGAGTCAAATTCCAAATAGTGATTATAGCAAGTACAATGTCCTGATGTGTATTTAGCAGTGGGAGTGAGATGGAGTAACAGTAATTCATACAATTCTTCTCACAGGTTTACACCCACAATGAAAAATACAAAATCGTAATGTTTTTCCTAGCTGCTATATAATATTTTTCCCCCTTCATTTCTTTCTAAGCACCCTGCCCTGTGATTAAGTTCTCTGAATCAATTTTTTATTTTTACATTTTATATCAGCTTTAGTTAGTGTCTCGAAGATTTCTTGTATTTAAATTCTTTTCAATAAATTCATTGGCCACATGTCACATCTAAATTCTAATCCTTAAATTATATAATGCTAAGCATCTACTCCTTGAAATTCATCTTTAACTTCTATTATAGAATGGTTTGCTCATTCTCCTGTTTCACACTAAATTGAGCAATATGGTTAGGAGGGAAAATAGCCCTTGGCTGATTCATCACTCTACAATTTTCCAATCTCACTAGAATGAGTTCTACTTCTCTCTCTGCCAGTGATATTGACCCTAACAGAATGGTTCTTCTTACTCAGATGCTAGTCAAAAGATGCGCATTCTTCTGATTAATATGATATTAAACTTTCTTATCAAAAACAACTGTCTTTCCCCAATAAACCATTTCTCTTCTTGGAATCAATTTTAAATATTTGTTGAATAAATATATGATTGTTATTTTCAATATTCTTTTTTATTTCAGCCTGAAGTCTGTTGACATAATAACATTTATAAATCATTGCTCTCTTCCTATTGTTTTCCTATGTATGCAATTTTACTCTAGTACCTGATTTATTAAATCTAATAATCTCTCCTAGCTTTCATAATCTAGTATAATATGATTTTGCTATAATTAAGCAATGATATTTCCCAGTATTTCTCAGACATCTAAAGCAAGATTTAGTTAGATACATTTTCACCAGTGGCAATCCCAGGGTTTTATTTATTCTATTCAAAGTCTTTGTTTTTAATTGGCCACTATCTCCCTTTTCCACAAAACCTTTTACAGTTAAGGCCACACATTTTCCCTTTCTGAGGTGTATAATATTTTTAAGCCATAATTTAATTATTTCAATTACCTCATATGCCTTAATTTTTTCTTACTGATTTTAAGTCAACATTTATACATATTTTTATGTGCATGTATATGTGCATATATTTTCTTCTCTTTTATCTCTTATAAATCTTAGTAATGCTGAGTGCAAACTGGCAAAACAGTACTTATACAAAGTGAATATTTCTAATTCATTACTTAATTCACCACTCTGGACTCCATTTTCTTATTTGAAAATCAGAGATAAATATTTGATTTTATTTATTTACTTTACAAGCACATAGTAAAAGAAAATTGTGATGAGAATATACGTAATAGTCATCACATAATATAGAATCAGATAGCCTAATTTGGAATTCTTAATTTGTAGCTATTAACTGTGTAATATTAAGCAAGTCACCCTATTAGATTCACCATTATTTCATTCTTGATACACTTTAAAGACCAGTAGTGGGGTATAATCACCATCATCATCATTACCATCATCCATACCAGGAAAAAACAATTGCATTCGTTGGGTACTAACTGTGTGCCAGAAGCTATCCTAGGAACCTCTAGGGTAGGGGACATAGTAATGAATTTCAATATAATAGCCAGTGGAAGTCTTAAATATGGAATGATATTTTAAGAAAATATGAGGCTACTCTTTCAAAATTGGTATCCTGTCAGAATACTTAGCAAATCAGTAGATAAAAAGATCTATACTATTCAGAATCTATTTTTTTGTCAAGAACCAGAGCAGTGGATCAGAATTAAAGTACCAGTTAGTAAAACTGTGTATTCTTGTTGTGAGTGAAACAGTCTACTATAGTCTGTTGTAGAATGAGGAAATTTCATATTATTCAAGGATCCACTATGTGGAAGGGAATAGGAAAATGACTATTTTTTCACTTTGGCCAACCTCCTTTCTTTATATTGAATATAATTTGGTAAATATATTTATGCTATAGTTACTAGTCAGAAACCTTGATAGAAAATAACTTTTGTCACTAAGTATTTCTACGCTTAAAATAATTCTGAAACAGTGTAAAACTTTATTTGAGAATTTGCTGCTTATAAAAAGTTTATTATAGGAGTTCAATAACAAGATAAGTCAAGAAGAGAGCATAAAACAGGGTGGTCACAATTGTTAAACACATAGCATGCAATAGCAATTCACTTTGAATGATGGAAATCTGAGTGTCACTGAACTTGATATGACTTTGGTACCCCATTTAGAGTACATATTTTTATATCACGTTCCAGCTCCCACACAATTGTTGGCATGTAAGAAAAATTTCCATAGACACCTAAAGGTTTTTGATGGAAAATATTGGGAAATAATTTTAAATTAAATAAGTAATGCTAAAGTCAGTGGCTATATTTTTATTCTTAAATAGTGTGGCCACAAGTTGGTACAGTGACATAGGCAATTTTTAAATATTATAAGTATCTAGAAGCTCCAGAACTATAGGAAGAGTTTTCTGACTGTAACCAAAATATATCACAAGAGATTTAATCTCTTTTTTGTTGTTCTGGAAAAACAACAGCAATCATCATCGTCATCAGCAGTGGCAGCAGCAGTAGTGACATTCTAACCCTGGCTTAATAATTAAAATGGAGAAAATGCCTTAAGCAAAATTTAAAAAAGTAACAAAAACATCAAAAAACTTTTGATGAAAAGTTCTGAATAGGGAATCAAAATGGAATTAAAAATACTGGTAGAAAAATTATAACAAAAGTTAATAAATAAATATCAGTAGGACTTATAGCCAAGTATAATAAAAATCAATTAAAAAAAGATTCTCTATTACACATGAAATGATCTTGTATGTGGAGTATCCTATGAAATCCACTGGAAAACTATCATAGCTAGTAACTGAATTTAGCAAGGTTGCAAAATACAAGATTTACACAAAAATCCATTGTATTTCTATATACCATCAATGAACAATTTGAAAATGAAATTAAGAAAACAGTTATATCACAAGAGCATCAAAAATAATAGAATTCTTAGAAATAAGTTTAATAAAAGAGATGTAAAACTTACATTTCTAAAGCTACAAAAATTATTAAAGTAAATTAAAGAGGTCTGAATAATGGAAAAGGTCCTGTTTTTATAGACTGGAAGATTTAACATTGAAAAAACATCAATACTTCCCAAACTGATATATAGATTCAACATAATCCTTAACTCAAGTCTATGAGCTTGTTCTAAAATTCATATAGAAAGTGAGAAAACCAGAACCAAAAAAATCCTGAAAAAAGAACAAAGTAGAACTCACATTTCCAGATTTTCAACTTTTACTACAAAGCAATAGTATGAGAATTTGATACAAGGATAAACATATACATGAATGGAATAGAAATTGACAGTCTAGGAATGATCCCATACTTCTTTGATCAATTGATTTTCAACAGGGATTTTAAGACCATTCTTTGAGGAAAGAACAACCTTTCAATAAATGGTGTTGAGTCAATAAATAGTGACATGCCAAGTAAGGAAGTCAGACTTTACCTCGCCGTGAGAAAAATGAACTCAATACCAACAAAGACTCAAATGTAATAACTAAAATTATAGAATTCTCATACAGAAACATAGAAGTAGATGTTATTTTTAGCTGAGCAAGGAAGTTATTATACTGAAAGGATAAAAGCATCTCTATCATTAAAACAACTCTTTGAGTCTGACTTACAACTAATTCTATTGTATATTATAGTAGATTAACTTAAATAATTTAATGCATTTTTTGGTTTGCATATAGCAATGTATAGAAGGTATCTATGACTGTGTTCCCCATATTAAATGGAGAACAGGATAAAGAACCAGTATTCTAATATGTTATTTATGAAGCAGTCTTACAAACGAATCTATTTGGAAAAGAAGATAAGAGAATATCTTTCAGGTCAAGATACGATAATGTAATATCTAAAGCTATGCTTTGATATTAGACAATTCTGTTCATAAGCGTTTTGTCTTAGCCTTATTAACTTAAAGACTTTAAGTCAGTCACATACACTCTCTGTGATTTAGACTTTTCATCCACCAAATGAGAATAAAACATTTCTAAATCATATAACAGTTGTGCAGATTGGCATCAGTTAGATGTCTTATATAAAACTCATCACAGGTCTCCACACCCTGGAAATGTTCAAAGACAGCTAGACATTTTATTAGCATGACTGGCATTATTTGGATTAAATTAAAACAAAATAAAAATACAGTAAATGACATCCAACCAGCAAACCCAGAATTTCCCACCAAAGATAAGCACTGCAAGTTTACCATAAAGGCAAGAAAAATTTTGCTCTGAAATGAAGTTTAACTCTCTTTTCTTTTTAACTTTGTTGTGGTGTAATTCAAAAATAATATTGAGTATATTTAAACCTGTCTTCAACTATCTTTATTAAAAGTGAGGTTCAGGTATGACAGGTTAAAAATGGCAGCTCTTAAGATAGAAACCTTAAAAGTTTCATTTTAAAGTGTAGAGTGATGTTAAAAGAATAGAGGAAGGCTTGGTTAATAGGATATTTATTGGAAATTATGAGGGACATACAAAAAAAAGTGTGAGGCATACATTAAAGTATATCCTAAACATTTGTATGTATAGATGTGCAAATTTCTGTAACTAATAACAAGAAACATGGCAGAATAATATGACTGTTTCAAGAAGCTTTCAAAAGCCAATTTGAACAAGGAATATTTATTTGAGGTGAGTCCCTATACCTCTTGAGATTAGCCTAACACTAATTCAAGTCCTATTGTCTTACTGGTAAAAATAAATAGACTATAAACTTGATTTATATGTGATGTAATAATCAACTGTGAACTTTGGTTTTGTATGCTATGGTAATAAAGGTGTGTTGAATTTAGAATTTCCTAGAACAGAGAGAAAGGTTGATAAGGTGATAATATGACAAAGTTATAAATCATGTTCTTGTTATAGAAATAGTTCTTCAGTTTTTTCTGGTCATAATATATTTGTCTCCTGTCTCTTCTCTATTTTTAATTATTATTAATAATGCTTTTATGAGACAAAATGAACAATTGTGTCCTTTGAGACTGACAAACTAGAAGATTAGACTTTTTTTTAAAGATTCAGCTACTTTAATAGGCCTTTGTTTTGCAAATATATATTTTGTAGATAGTGCACATGTGTTCATTTTATAGAGCAATATGGTTTTACATGCAAAATGGAATAGTTTTGTGTCTCCCTACAATTTACCTAATGTATTAGATTTGCTTAGAGTTTCAGTGTTTCAATTTTTGATGTCCAAATTCCAAAGATAAATGCGCTATATATTCATGGCCCCACACATCAGTTAAATATATGTAGTGTATATTATATAACAGAATGTAATATATAATTATATATAATTCAGTAAAAATACCTATCTTGCATACAAAACTCATTATATATATTTATTATACATATTTACATACATGCATAATTTGTTATATATGTATTATATATTTATATATTAGATATATTATTTCAGTAAAAATATATATCTTGTATACAAAATTCATTATTAAACATGGCTTACTATATTTTCTCTTTCTCTGCCTAAATTAACAAAGTTTTTGATTTCATAAACATTGTCATTCCTTAAATTTTATTTGTTCCATATAATTTTCTGTTTGTCTATTTTATAGAGAAGTGAGTACTCAGACATAAATGTTTTCAATGGTTCTTTGTAGTGGTGGGCTAAAATATTTGTATCTTTATATTTGTGGCAATTTGGGGGAAAAGATAAAAATCAATGTAGTTTTCTGTGCTGAGAAGCTACTCAGATAATGTTTTCTTGTATGATCTCTAGTCAAGAAGTTTTATTATTTGGGAAATTAAGATTAAAGCATCTTTGGAGATAACTTTCAGAAGGGAACACTCTATCTGAAATATAATTGACACCTAATATTTACTGAAGGCTTACAAGCTCCTGACAATTGTCTAAGCACTTTAAGTGTATATCTTATTCAAGTTCCATTGTAACCTTGTAAAAAATTAAGTTTAAGAAATGAGAGGAGAGAGAAAGAGAGAGAGAGAGAGAGAGAGAGAGGAGTGAGAGAGGTATCAAGGGAATTTAAATTATCCAAGATCACACAGCTACTCAATGACAAAACAAGAATTCAAATTTACAAATTCTGACACTAGAATTTAAGCATCCTATCACAGACCTTAACTACCTCCCAAGAGAAAAACAATGAAAAAAAAATGACATATTACTGGTAATATTGATGGAACTTGGAAATTATTTTCCCTTAATGTGTCTTTGGGTATATCTTTTCAGTGATAAAACTAACTGGAATGGCTGAAGTTTCATAACAAATTTAAATTTAATATTAAAGATACTTCATTGATAAGAAGACATGATACTTTCCTTTGGTATTTGGACTACCATTTGATGGTTTACAAGTTATTATTATTATTATTATTATTATTATTATTAAATGTTTATTTTTTGAGAGAGAAAGAGAGAGTGAGCATGTGCACGTGAACAGGGGAGGGCAGAGAGAGAGGGAGACAGAGGATCCAAAGCAGACTCCATGCTAACACCAGAAAGCCTGATATGGGGCTCGAACCCACAAACCATGAGAACATGACCTCAGCCGAAGTTGGATGCTTAACCAATTGAGCCACCCAGGTGCCCCTACAAGTAATTATTTTTAAAGAAAACAAAAATACATATAAATTGGTAAGAATGAACATACACTGTTAGATTTCTGCAGAGCCATAACTGAAATCAAAAATACACTTTCAGCGTTTTATAGAATCTTAAAAGATATGTATTACTTTAATAATTTTAATAATCCACATTTGCATTGCTATTTTCCCACACTTAGATATCCAAATATAGAAAAATCTTAGGAATTTATTAATAAAGGGATTTTGAAGTTGAGTCTTTTGGTGCCACCTTCTGGCATGTATTATTGAATAAAATAGTCCAAATTCTAACAACATTTCTAATGTTAAGATAAGTTAAAATAGCTGGCTTTGTGTTTGTTCAGTATATATATTTCTACTTTGAGTTTTATTCACTGAAGTGAATATGGAGAAGATATTGAATTATAAAAAGACAGTATTCACATTCCATTGTAATATTTAGTCTATAATAACTGTACATAGAAAGAAAAAACTGATAGGAAAAGTGGTTGCATTAAATAAATTAGGATTCTTCTTTTAATATTATTAACTAAATTTTGCCAATGAATTTTAAAATCTTATTTTATTCTGAGCCACTAAATATAGAATCCAATACCTTTAATTGTCTTTGAATTAATTGCATTTGATCTGATACTGTAATATTTACAAATTACTTCATGACAGTCTATTCAGGTTATTTCTATTTCATCAGTATGTCATTTATTGCAGAAAGCCTAATATTAGCTATCTATATTTGCCACAGCTTCCTTTGATAAAAGTAGAAAAATAATTTATGTGGGAAAAGGTAATAAAATTTTATCTAATAATGGTGACCTATTTTTCCTGGAAACCATTAGCATCTAGTGCTATTACAGATGGAATTTAAAAACAAAATTAGGTGACTACAAAAAGCATATCCTTAGATAATGCTGATCTTCTCATTATGCAAATTTTACAGTAAATGTAACCATTTGCTAGAAAACCAAAATGGAAAATTTGAGAACAAGCAATTTTTTACCTTATTATTATTGACTTATTATTATTATTTTACCTTATTATTATTATTGTTATTATTGTTATTAACAATAGTAGTACTGGTACACCCTTGCAAACACTCCATCCAGTTTTATAAATTTAAGAAAACAAGACTTTCAGTTATCCCTTTAAAAATTTGGAATACCATGGGGCACCTGGATGGCTCAGTAGATTGAGTGTCCAACTTCGGCCCAGGTCATGATCTTACAGTTAGTGAGTTCAAGCCCCGCATTGGGCTCTGTGCTGACAGCTCAGAGCCTGGAGCCAGGTTGGCATTCTGTCTCCCTCTCTCTGCCCCTCCCCCACTCACACTGTGTGTGTGTGTGTGTGTGTGTGTGTGTGTGTGTGTGTGTGTGTCACAAAAATAAATATTTTTTAAAAAGTTTAAAGAAATTTGGAATACCACATATTCCCAAGTCCCTACATAAGGCTTAAAAAAACTTCTGCTGGTTATATTCCCCAAGTTAGAGTGCATTCATTTCCTTCATATTAAGTTTTGTTAAGATATTACAGAATCTCGTTAGACTGGACTTACTGCAAGATTCTGAGATGTTACTGCAGACAATATAAAATTACCAAATTACCAAATATATGTATTTAACATGGGAAAGAATGGCAGGCAGAGGCTCAGTTCTCCATCAGAACATTTATAAATGGAAAATACTGAATTTTGAATACTATATGAGGTTTATCAAAATATGTATTAATCTCTTAGTTATTTAAATTTTAGTTAGCATACAGTGCAATATTGGTTTCAGGTTTTAGTCTTTTTCTGTTTGACTTATTTTGCTTAGCATAAACCATTTTAGCACCATCCACATCATGGCAAATGGTAAGATTTCATTCTTTTTGAAGGCTGAGCAATATTCCAGTGCGTGTGTGTGTGTGTGTGTGTGTGTGTGTGTGTGTGCGTGTGTGTAGTGTATGTATTTATGTGCATATATATAGTGTGTATATATATATACAGTATATATATACATTGTATATAAATATATATTAGATATATACATAAATGTTTATACATATACATGGTGTGTGTATATGTGTGTGTGTGTATACGTGTGTGTGTATACACAACACATCTTCTTTAGTCGTACATCAGTCAGTGAACATTTGGGCTCTCTCCATATTTGGCTATTGTTGATAATATTGCTATAAAAATTGGGGTGCATGTGCCCCTTAGAATCAGTATTTTTGTATCCTTTGGGTGAATATCTACGAGTGCAACAGCTGGATCAAAGGGTATTTTGATTTTTAGTTTCTTGACATATCCTTCTTCAAAGTGGCTGCACAGTTTGCATTCACACCGACAGTGGGAGAGGGTTCCCTTTTCTCTACATTCTTGCTGGAACCTGTTCTTCTTCGTCTTGTTAATTTTAGCCACTCTGATAGGTGTGAAGTGGTATCTCATCATGGTTTTGATTTCCATTTACCTCATGATGAGGGACACTAAGCATCTTTTCATGTGTCTATTAGCCATCTGGATGTCTCCTTTGGAAAAGTGTCTATTCATGTCTTCTGCCAGCTTCTTCACTGGGTTATTGTTTTCTGGGTGTTGAGTTTGATAAGTTCTTTATAGATTTTGCATACTAACCCTTTATCAGATATGTTGTTTGCAAATATCTTCTCCCATTACATAGGCTGTCTTTCAGTTTTATTGATTGTTTCCTTTACCATGCAGAAGCTTTTTATCTTGATGAAGTCCCAAAAGTTCACGTCTACTTTTGTTTCCCTTGCTTTTGGTGCTTGTCTAGTAAGAAGTTGCTCCAGCCAAGGTCAAAGATATTGCTATGTGTTTTCCCCTCTAGGATTTTCAGGTTTTCCTGTCTCACAAGTAGGTCTTTCATCAGTTTGAATTTATTTTTGCAATTGGCATAACAAAGTGGTCCAACTTCCTTCTGCAAATCACCATCCAGTTTTCTCAACACCATTGGTTGAAGAGCCTGTCTGTATTCCACTGGATTTTCTCCTCTGCTTCTTCAGAAGTGAGTTCCCCATATAGCTGTAGGTCTATCGCTGAGTTTTCTATTCTGTTCCACTGATCTACGTGTCTGGTTTGGTGCCAGTACCGTACTGTCTTGATGACTATAGCTTTGTAATATAGCTAGAAATCTGTAAGTGGGATGCTCCCAGTTTTGTTTTTCTTTTTCAGAATGGCATTGGCCATTCGTGGTCTTTTGTGATTCCATACAAATTTTTGGATTATTTGTTCTAGCTCTGTAAAACATGCTGGTGGTATTCTGATATGATTGCATTAAATGTGTAGATTTTTGGGGTAGTATAGGCATTTTAACAATGTTTTTTTCTTCTCATTCATGAGCAGGTAATGCTTTTTCATTTCTTCCTGTCCTCTTAAATTTCTTTCACAAGTGTTCTATAATTTTCAGAATTTAGGTCTTTTACTTCTTTCATTAGGATTATTGCTAGGTATTTATTACTTTTGGTGTGATTATAAATGGGATCGATTCCTTGATTTCTTTTCCTGTTGCTTTATTATTGGTGTATAGAAATACAACAGATTTCTGTACCCTGATTTTGTGTTCTACGACTTACTGAATCCATGCAGTTCTAGGAATTTTTTGGTGAAGTCTTTTTGGAGACAGAATCCAAGCAGGGGAGGGCAGAGAGAAAAGGACACAGAATCCAAAGCAGGCTCCAAGTTCTGAGCTGTCAGCACAGAGTCTGATGTAGGGCTTAAACTCATGAACTGGAGATAATGACTTGAGCGGAAGTCACAGGCTTAATGGACTGAGCCATTCAGATGCTCCCATAATCCAGTGATTCTTTAATAGAATCTTCTTTAACTTCCATATATTTGGGGGGGTTCCAACATTTTTCTTGTGATTGACTTAAAGTTTCATAGCATGGTGATCTGAAAATAAACATGATATGATCTTGATTTTTTGTACTTATTGAGGGCTGATTTGTGACCTAGTATGTGATCTATTCTGAAGAATATTCCATGTGCACTTGAAAAGAAAGTGTTTTCTGTTGTTTTAGGATGAATTGCTCTGAATATATCTGTTAAGTCCATCCAGGTCAGTGTGTCATTCAAAGCCATTATTTCCTTGGTAATTTTGTGCTTAGATGATCTGACCATTGCTGTAGGTGGGCTTTTAAAGTCCCCTACTATTATTGTATTATTATCAATGAATTTCTTTATGCTTGTTATTAATTGATATATTTTGCTTGTTTCAAGTTGGGGGTATAAATATTTAAGATTGTTAGATCTTGATGGAAAGAACTCTTAATTATGATATAATGACCTTCTTCATCCTTTGTTACAGTTTTTGTTTTAAATCTAGTTTGTCTGATATAAGTATGGCTACTCCAGACTTCTTTATATCCATTAGCATGATAGATGGTTCCTTACCCCCTCACTTTCAATTTGCAGGTGTCTTTAGGTCTAAAAAGAATATCTTGTAGGTGGTATATGGATGAATCTTTTTTTAAAATCAATTTAGATACCCTGTATCTTTGGAGCATTTAGTCCATTTTACATTCAGAGTGATTATTGAAAGATACAAATTGAGTTTTACTGGTAATGATGTTTTCTGGCCCTTTCTAGTCCTTGTTCTTTTGGTTGTCTTCCTTTTATTTCCTCTCTCTACTCAAAGAGTTCCCCTAAAAATTTCTTGTGGGGATGCATTTAGTGGTCACAAACTTCTTTATTTTTTGTTTTTCTGAGAAACTCTCTCTCCTTCTATTTGAAATACAGCCTTTCTGAATAGAGTATTCTTGGTTGCATATTTTTCAGATTCAGCACAGTGCCATTCCTTTTGGCCTGCCAAGTTTTGTGGACAAATCTGTTGCAAACCTGATCCATCTTCCCTTATAGGTAATGGATATGTTTCCCTTGCTGCTTTCAGGATTCTTATCTGTGGGTTTTTTGTTTGTTTTTTTTTTGTGTGTGAATTTGACTATGATATGTCTTGTCAATGGGTAGATTTTGTTTAATTTAATAGGAGTTCTCTGTGCTTCTTGAATTTTGATGTCTGTGTCCCTCCCCTGATTAGGAAAGTTTTCAGCTATCAGCTATAATTTGCTTACATAAACCCTGTGCCCCCTTTCCTCTCTCTTCATCTTCAGGGACTCCTGGGGTACAAATGCTATTAGACTTTTACAAACCACTGAGCTCCCTAAGTCTGCTTTCAGGTTCCCTACCCTTTGTTTCCCTCTTCTCTTCAGCTTCATTATTTTCCATAATTGTATCTTCTGTATCATTAATTCACTCCTCTGCCTCACCCATCCTCATTTTTATGGCCTCTATTTGGGTTTTCTCCTTGGTTATAGCATTTTTAATTTAAGTTTTACTAGATTTTAGTTCTTTTATCTCTGCAGAAAGGGATTCTCTGGTGTCTTCTATGCTTTTTTTCAGGCCCAGCTAGTATCCTTATAATTGTTTTAAATTTTAGTTCAGACATCTTACTTATATCTGCATTAGTTAAATCCCTGGCTATTATTTCTTCCTGTTCTTTCTTTGCAGGTGAACTCCTCTGTCTTGTGCTTTTAGAGGTAGAAAATAATAATAATAATAGAATAAAATAAAAATTATTATTTTTTTTTAAACCAAAGGAAACTAGATCCTAGGTGTGTTTTTGTCTGTTTGTTAAGAGAAGCCTGATAGAAAAAAAGGCAAGAAAAGGGAGGGAAAAAATTTTTAATGTGCTCTCTCTGTATCCAAGAAACAAAGGAAAATAAAACAACAAAAAAGGAAGCAACAACAACAAACAATTAAACAAACAAAACCAAATGAAGCTAGATCCAGTTTCCCTTAGAGCTGAAACTTTGCAGCAATCTATAGTCAGCAGACTAAGCAGATAGAAGGGATTTATGCTGGTCTTCAGGGTAAGGGGCCTGCTGCTCTGATTTCTCAGGTGAACTTGACCTATAGAGATGGGCCTGGAGGGTACTGGAGGGCAGGGCTTGGTGTAATGGCTCTGTTTTCCATTTAGCAGCAGTGTTTAACTCATCGGGGTCTCTCAATGTCAGTGGGCTAATGGGTGAAAATGGTTTCACGTCACTCTCTAGTCTCCAGAGCAGGAAGTTCATGCCCTCAAAGACACGATCAGTCACTCTTGTGTCACCTGCTTCTGTCAGCTCCCTGTCTTGCCCCCATCTGGGTCCAAGCTGTCCACGTACCAGGTAGCATCTCTCTCCCAAGTTTTATCTCAGGCATAGCCGTATTTAAAACCTCACACTTCATGGGGTGCCTGGGTGGTTCATTTGGTTGTCCTACTTTTGCCCAGGTCATGATCTCATGCTTCACAAGTTTGAGGCTCACATCAGGCTCTGTGCTGAGAGCTCATAGTCTGGAGACTGATTCAGATTCTATGTCTCCCTCTCCCTCTGCCCCTCCCCAGCTAGTGTGCTCTCTCTTTCTCTGTCTCTCAAAAATAAAAACATTATTATAAATAAAATAAAAACTCCCCACATTTCAGTGACTCCTGTGGTTCTAACCCATGGTGATCTTCTGGGGGAGGGTCTGAGCACACTGTTGCCAGGGCCAGCTTATCCCAGGGAATGGTCACACCACCCTATAGCAGCAGCAGCTCAAAGTTTACAGTAAATCACAGTACACAGCCTGCACCAGGGCAGTTGTCTTTGTTTCTATATGATAAATGGGGAGGCTTGATGTGCCTGCCAGGTCTTTTGCCCATGGAGAAGCTGTATCACCTCTACTGAATGCACTCAAAGCAAGAGAACTGCTTCTCTCTTTGTAACCCAGGGGATCCTCAGACTATGCTCCCCACTCCCAGGACTCCACCCTGCTTCCTCACTGAAGCACCACTAGGTGTTGATCTCTATAACTTTAGACTCTGTGCTCTGCTGTTTATAAAAAAACTGCTGATATCCTCTTTTCCTATCAGTGGTTTTGGGAAACAGTTTTCTTACGCAGTCTCCTGTGTGTGTTTTCACTCTTTCCCTCTAGGTGCTTTAAAGAGGAATGCATTCTGGGCAAACCCCATGCACTGCTCTTGCTCTCCCCCTCTGTCTTTCTCCTCTCCGTGAAAATGGCTCCCTCCCCTCTGGGGTTCCATGGCTCTTCTCTCCCCCAGTCCCCCTTTCTGTACCAGGAAACTGCTATGTTTTCTCCCTCAAATTATTCTGTCAGTCCTCAGATTTCCTAGGAGTTCAACATGATTTGATGTTGATTTAGCTGTGTTCCAAGGTACGAGTTCAAGATCTCTTTACTATACTGCCCTCTTACCTCTCCCTCAAAATATTTATTAATCTATAACTTATTAATCCAATTCCTCTCAGGTGACATTTCAGAATTGTTGACAATTTTCTTTCTTTTTTCTTTCTTCCTTCCTCTCTTCCTTCTTGTCTCTTTCTCTATTTTTTTCCTCTTTCACTTTCTCTCTTTTTATGGTTTAAGGTTTGCACTTCTTTATATATACATAAATTTATTTTTGTTTTCTTAGGAAACATCATCCAGGAGATTCAGTCCAATAATCTCAAGGTAGAATTCAGCTATCTATTTAGGAATCTATATGCATCTATCTATGTTTCTATCATCTATATGCTCTTGATTTATGATATTTCCAAATTGATAAAATAATTTCAGTACATTGTTTTCTAGTCAATATTTTCTCAATAATGTGTTATTAAGATTAATATAATCAGATATGAGGAGAAATAAATGCTTATATTTATTTTGTGTGGGTTCTAGGAACATGTGTTATTGCACATTAGTAAAAAGGGGCTTTGGAGTCAAACAACCAGGATTTTAGTCACTATGCAATATTTCTACTGATCTTATTTTTATGAAAATTGCCAAGTTGTTTAGCCATATAAATCAGTTTCTTAATCTGTGCATTTAGAAAGAAAAGGTATCTAATCATAGTACCCTAAGACATAGTTCATCTAAAAAGTTTAATCCAATGCTCAACTCATAGTAATTAATATGTTAATTAATATTATTTCTAATGCTTCATATGTGCAGGCAAATTTGGACATTTCTACATGTATTAGCTTAGACTATTTTTATAATCTGAAATATTGTTTTCTTACTTTCAGATTTAATGTCACAAAGGCTCTTAACCTCATTTAAACTATATTTTTAACTGCCATATTATATAGTCATCATTTTTTCTTTCTTTTATTTATTTAGTTTAGGTGTTTTGTTGAGTCTTAGTCAGTATTAAACCAGGCCTTTTAGCTCAAAACTCTGAAGTGTAAAAGCTATACATCACAATGTTTGTTGCTTTAATGAAAAAACAAAAAAAGTTTGAGTACCAAGGTCAAACAAGGAAATATTTAATAGCAAATTAACGTTTAACTGCATCTAATCAAGTGAAATTTCTTTTTAAGGCACTGACAAATTTCTCTAGATAAAACATCCTAAGTATTTTCAATTGATAATTCCATATGAAGGCCCCACAAAATTATTGTGTTTATTCTTTGCTCTTATTAACATTGGTTCACTTATATTGCACCCAGTACTTTTCATCGTTCTTAAAAATGACAACCACATGTCGTTAAAGCAAAAAATGTGACCATGTGATAAGCAAACTCAGCTTTACAGTGTGGCCAGGTGTGATTTGAATGTTACTGAAGTGTCAGTGCCATTGATGCAGATTGAACAAAAGTGAAATATGGACTTTGTTTCAATCCACTTTATCTATCTATCTATCTATCTATCTATCTATCTATCTATCCATCTATCTATCCATCCATCTATCTATCATATATTTTAAATTAAACCCCTAGCCCAAGAACCCAGGAACGGCCCTGCTTTAGCAGGGAAGGTCGGCCTCCTGGAGCACACCGCTCTGGGAAGCACACACATGGAGTGGTGAGGGAAGACAAGGACACCTGCCTAGCCAACCACATGGGCTGAATCAACCCTTGAGATCAGTGAGGGGAAGCTGCTGCTGCCAGATTACCTTCACATCCTGTTCTACTCCACTTTAAAACTAGTAAAACAAATGAACAAACAAAGCAAGCACTAATCCAAACTTCTTCATTTTGGAATTTATCTTCTCACAAATACAATAAGGCTGAGAAATGAATTTTGACATTCCAAATACAGAAGCATAGTTTGTCTTGTTGTTGTTTTTCCCAATAACAAGCCATTTCAATACAAAAACCGTTTTTCGTATTATGAAGTCTTCCCTCTGGTTTGACTTACAATAACTTAACTATTTAATCATATACTGGCAAGGTGTTTGAAGAAATCATTTAACAATATGCTATAAAGATAAATGAATGAATGAATATAAGAAAGGCATTTCATTGAGAGAGTTTCTGGAACTAACTTCTTATGGATCTTGAGAAGTTTTTAAACTTCTCCAAGCCTTTGTTTCTTCATATGTGAAATAAGGGGTTTGGAGTCAATAACCCTTTCGATCTTATCAGCTCTGAACTTCTCTGAGCATATGCTTCTGCCAGCCAGAGGAATGTGAATGTAATGGGACACTTTATTGTATTAATTTGTTTTGTTCTTGGAGCTGGATGAGAATCTTAGGATAAATAAATAACTAGAATGGACAAATCATTGTGTATTGTATGGTTCTCATTTGTCTCAAGGTTATACTAATGGATATTAGTTTCAGAGTCTCAAAGAGAAGTTAATGACACCCTGGAGATTATCCTTATACAGGCTTTTATGTGGGAGTCCTGTACCATTCAGAGGAATTCATCAGGGATACAGAAGAGGAGGGATACATGTTAATAGATTTTGTTTGATGAATGGGTCTCCAAGATAATGAGATTTAAGGTTTGGGATGAGTTCCATGATTGGCAGTAACCTCTTCAATTGCAGGATCCGTTGTGGCAGGTTAATGGAGGGTGTGTGTGTGTTTAAGAGACAGAGACAGAAAGGATAGGAGAGAGTTGTTGTGTTTACTAATGAGAATTTGGGGAAAGTTTTTTAAAAATCCCCTGCCCAATCCTGGTATAGAGCAGTAGAGCTGCTTGACTTAAATGCTTGCAGAGATCATGGATAGTCGTAGTAACAGGAGTTGCAACCAAAATAGTTTGCCACAGAAAAAAATTGAGTCCATTTTTTTTAAATATTTTATTTATTTTTTGATACAGAGAGAGACAGAGCATGAGAGGGGAAGGGGCAGAGAGAGAGAGAAGGAGACACTGAACCAGAAGCAGGATCCAGGCTCTGAGCTAGCTGTCAGCACAGAGCCTGATGCGGGGCTCGAACCCACGAATGTGAGATCCCGACCTGAGCTGAAGTTGGAGGCTTAACCGACTGAGCCACCCAGGCGCCCCGAGAGTCCATTTTTTAAGTCATATATACAAGGTAAGGTCTTTAGTATTATAACTCCTACAGAAAGGAGAAAGAATTTTTTAAAGATTGTTACGGTCTGAATTATATCCCCCCAAACAAACTTATATTTAGAAGCCTTATTCCCCAAATGAATTTAAAGATAGGGTTTTTAAGGAGGTCATTAAAGTTAAATGAGATCATAAGGGTGGGGACCCTAATCTCATCAGATCAGTGTCCTTGTAAGAAGAGAAAGAGAGAAAAAAAAAAAAAGTCCTTGTAAGAAGAGAAAGAGAGAAAAAAAAAAAAGAGAAAGAAGAGAAAGAGAAGCCAGAGATAAATGTCTCTCAATGTGTACCTATGTCTCTATGTATATCTACATAGATACCTATATATAAAGCATAATATTATTCTCTTTTTTCTATTCTAAAAAATATACATGAAATGGTGGTTTTAGATTCTCTATCTTATGGCCAATAACATACTATCTCATTTACTCATAAACTACAGACTTATGATTAGACTAGATATATGATAGCTTGGAACTTATAAATTCATTTTTTGCTTCAAATTTTCTTGAATATTCTTATACTTTTGCTTTTCCATATTCATCATTAACTCAATTTGCCACAAATGTGCTGGGATTAACTTTGAGATTAAATTGAATCAATAAAGCAGTTTGGAGATAGTTGATATATTTTTAATATTGGCCCATTATCCATTAAAATGTCATGTTACCTTTGTATAGATATTCTTTAATAGTTATTTGTTCCCTATGTAAATAATGTAAGCACATTATCTTTTGTGACCATTTTAAATAACATCATGTATAAAGCAGATTTTTGTGTGTTTCTTTTTACTCAGCAAAGTTGCTAAATGTACTAAATAAATTTCACTTAAAACCCTGAGTTAAGGGGTGCCTTAGATGGCTCAGTCAGTTAAGTGTCCTACCTTTGATTTTAGTTCATGTCTTTTTTGTTTTGGTTTTTTATTTATTTTTGAGAGACAGAGAGAGATAGCAGAAGCAGGGGAGGATCAGAGAGAGGGAGACACAGATTCTGAAGCAGGCTCCAGGCACTGAGCTGTCAGCACAGAGCCTGATGCGGGGCTGGAACCCACAAACTGTGACATCATTACCTGAGCCGAAGCTGGACACTTAACTGACTGAGCCACCTAGGTGCCCCAGTTCAGGTCTTGATCCACAGTTCATGGGAGTAAGCCTGTGTTGAGTTCTGCACTGACAGTTTGGAGCCTGCTTGGGATTCTCTCTTCCTCTCTCTTCCTGCCCCTCTCCCACTTTCACACACTCTCTCTCTCTCATTCTCTGTCTCTCTCTCTCTCAAAATAAATAAATAAATAACCATTGTAAAAAACCTAAATTAAATTTTAAACTCATATTTTGAAACTCATATAAAAGTAAAATAACATACATGATCTCTTTTCCTAAAATGTCTGGCACTAAAAGGACCATATAATCAATGACACAGTCAACATATACTATTTCAGTTAATAGTAGTATTTTAAAATGTTTCATCATGGACAGATGTGCATTATGTTTCTGTGGAAAGCATATTATCATAGAATGTGCTCCCACCCCACATTATTGTTTAGTGATAATACCAAATATTTTTTACTGATGATAATGATAACTTGTAAAGATATTGTACCTTTTGTTGTACTAGGAAATAGCAAAGAATACCAAGATACATTTAAATTTATAATGTATTCTTCAACTAGGGAAATTATGTTTAAAAATTCAGAATTTACTTCACTTTCTACCTAATATCATTCATCATTCTCTGTATGTTTGGTGAAGTATTATACTGAGAAAGAGATAGAGACAGAGATTATATTAGAAAGAAAGATAATCCATCCTTTATATTTTAGAATTCCTTTATTTAATATAACTTTAATAGTTTTGTCAGCATTATGTTTCTTGTGAAACAGAACGGAAGATTGTATTTTCAATTACTTTTTGATTGCATGTGAAGTTGAATGTGTCAAATTAGTGAGGTAAACAAAACTGAACTAAATGCAATATACTGTGCTTTGTTGGACTGTTAAACTTTCTGGAATATAAGTGTATGAGTTTCTTCAGAGTATTTGTGGTGACTCCCTAGTGAATTTATTGCATTCGTATTTCCAAGTATGCATTGAAAACTCAATGATGTGGACAGTGCCGTAAGTAAAACTCAAAAATCCTTATTAACCGTGTAAGATTAATAAACTAACATATATTTGGAAGCAAAAACCAGTGAAATAGAAGTAAAATAACCAGGTAAATAATATGTAACTTTTAGGAAATAGGAAAAATTTAATCTAAAATTGTTCCATAGCAATTTTATTATATAACAAATTTAGATTATATTAGGCTGCATTATATAGTAGTGACTCCTAATTTTCTATTACACATTTACCCCTTATTCCTTAGTAAGAGCATATCCTCTCTCCTATGGGAGAGAAGAAATAATTGTCCTACATACAAGAAAGTAGTCTTGAAGGGAAAGGTTAATGTGTTCTTCATTCTGTGCCTATTATCACTGGCTAAGAGTATGTGAGATCTGGAGCTCTCTCAAAAAGTCTGAAAGAACATAAATTACATAGGACCTCAAAGGCTATGGATTCACTGATTCCAAAAATTTCTATATTGTAACACTATTGCCTTGAAATAAGAGAAAAAACAGAATTTGTATTCAAATGCATTTGGAAAATATTTTGTATTACATTTTCTACCTTACTCATTTGCTCAGTTAAGATTCCAATTGTCTCAACTAATTTGATTTAAACCATGCATTAACAATGAGGGTGATATCACCCCAAAAGGATGATTATTGGTTTGGGGGCTGCAAAATTCCTAGATATTGTAATAGTTTCTATCAGTATTAATAGTGTGTATTAAAATAGTTTGGTCCTCCCAAGCTCAACTCTACTGGACATCAGAAATGTGAGTGGAGATGGAGATTAGTGGGGGGGAAATATATATATATGTCTCTTTAGTAGTTAATAAAGAAAAATAGATTGCAGAACACTATTTCAAAGCTTTCTTCCAAATTTTTAATGTGCAGCACTTCTATAAAAAAGGATAACCTAAAAGTTGTATGTATATTCTTACTTCAGTATATCTACTAAGGAAAAAAATATCACAAAGCAGTATTATTCATTTAGATAGCCACTAGAAATTTAGGTAATCTTAAGGAAAAAATGAAGTTGTAAACTCAACTGACATCATAGACCATGAAATTCCAGAGGGGGTAGATGAGTAAATACTTAGACATTAGTGCACTTTTCAAGCAAGTGATTAAGGGGAGAACTGACGATAGTCAAGACCAAGATATATATTCTCACTTCTAAACCTCTTCTGGCGTACCGAGTTTTCCCCAAGAATTCTCCAAGATTCTGCTTCTTTTAAAAAGAAAAGAACTGAATATTTTTCCCTCAAGTAAAATATTGGGCTTTCCATACAGAAAAAAAAAAAAAAAAGATCTCCCTTTTTAGCCTCCTTTTTCCTCCTGCAGTCTTAACCTGCTCTTTGGAGACAACAAGGCCTGTGGTTTCTATGGGCCAGAGAGGACCCTTTACCTGTCCAGGCTGAAAAAGTCTCTCCCTTGGTTTTCTACTATTGATTTTCACCCTTTTTACATGCTGCCCTTTGCAATGTATTGAATTGTTTCTTGAAGAGCATACTCTTCTTCAACTTATTAAATTTATTTTTTAAACTGCTATTCTAACTTTGCTAGTGTTTAAAATGAGAAAACACAAATTTTTATTTTACCCTTCATCTGAAACTTCTCATGAACTGTTGTTAAAAAGACAAAAATGTGTATTCCATTCAAGCAGTCTGTGTTTCTGACAATAATTACCCTATCAAAGCAAGCAAGCCCCAACTCCTCTGTAGAAAGAGGGATTTCACTGCTGGCACCCATGAATAAAGAGGGTGTGAGGGAGAAGTGGTGTACTTGTACTGTAGGTTTGTTTTGGGACCCAGGTTCCTCCAAAATTAGTCCTATATTGAACTTACATTTTTTTTTGTAATTTTATATGGCTTTACTAACTCAGGAATACATGATAATTTACAATATATATATGCCTCTAAAGCCATGGTTGAAGACTTTTTGACATTTCAAAAAATTCACCTAGGGGCACCTGGCTGGCCCAGTCTGTGGAACATGCCACTTTTGATTTCAGGGTCATGATTTCAAGTCTCACATAGAGCATAGAGATTACTTAATTAAAGAAAATTGTTAAATTCAACTAAAAACTAATACATTCATGTACCAAAAAAGTATCCTTACATAGAATTCATAGTATCAAATTCCAAAAAATAGATCTTATAAAATAAATTGGAAAAATTTTATATAAAAATATGTACAACTTCTACTAAAACTTTTTAGTTTTGGTGAAGTAGAGATGAACCTATATGTAAAACTGAATGTATATACATATCATATATTTGTACTTACTTTTTGTATTTTATATGTTATGTAGTATGAGGTGTTTAATTTTGCAAATACTAACAAGAATGCCTCATATAAGCAAAACCTGTCTATGGTTGTAAAGTATGGCACTTTTAGCATTTTAATACTATAAAATCAACTTCAATATAAGAGCAAATTATGCAGTAAGAGATTTTTCTTTTAAAACAAACCTTTGAAAATATGTTGTATACTCTGTAATCACTTTAGAATAAATTACAAGGGTTTTGAAATATCATTCGTATGTTATTGAAAATAGTAGAGAAAAACAGTGATCTCCACACCTCATTTGCATCAATGTCTCTTTTATGACTTCATTAAAAATGTGTCAATTGAATAAAATGTATATTCATTAGGAATGCTGACTCTGTTCTACTATATATGGATCACACTACTTATAGTTGAATTTAAACAAACAAGTAAAAAATATCTGCTTAAATGAGATACAGGGAACTAGCTAAAGTTTTTCAGGATGCTTTAGTGAAAGCATGGGGTACTATAGTTTTGGCAAAGACAATTAATTTTTAATTTTTATTAATTTCCTAGAAAAGTATAGATTTTCAGTGGCAGTCAATAGAAAATAATAATAATTTATTATTAGCCTTTATGTAGCAGCAAATAGAACAGTATAACGACTCTATAACACCAGTGAAAATCACAATACTGTAATACTTCATTTATAGCTGAAAAGTATTAGATTCCATCTAAGAGGATACGTTAAAAAGACCCTGTAGAACAACCTGTTTATAGGCCAGTTTCACCTGTGAAGGAATCATGAAACATTCAACACATGGCAATGTTTCAACAGAGATACATATAAGTTTTATTAGGGAATAAAATATGGTGGAGAAAATATACTTTTAACTCTTCCAATGGTGAAATTTGGTTGATTTTTTTCTACACAAATTCTCTTAAAGTAATTTTCAGTTGAAAATACTGTTTCTCATATTGAAAAGTCTGCTTCTATAAACAAAGTGACTCTTTGGACTAATGCTGTCCTCTACACACATTCCCTTCACAAGAGCTTTTCATGAGACTTCAAAGAACAGCTTAGACTTGTAACTCCAAAATATTTGTCTTCCTCCCATATACTTTGAACTATACATCCGATTCTATATATAATACTTCCACCTGGATGTCCAATAAATAACTCAAGCTTATTTCAATGCTTAAAACTGAATTCCAAATGTTTTGTTCTTTAAACCTGTTCCACCGAGAGCTTTTCTCATCTCAGTTATTGCCAACCTCTTCTATTTGGTTGCTCAAGTAAAAAATATTGGAGCCATTCTTGACTTTTATCTTTCTTTTAGACCATTCAATCCATCAGAGAATCTTTCTGGTTCTACAACTTGCCATCGTCTCTCCATTGCTCTATCAGTAATAGTCCAGTCTACCATTGTCTCTAGACATTATTATTATATGTCTGTTTCCACTCTTTTCCTTATAATTTATTGAATACAGCTAAATAGAACTCTTCTGTGATGCTGTAAATCATATCCTGTAATCCGCAGCTCAAAACAACTCAAATTGCAAATTGCATCAAATTAATTGTATCAGTATCATCTAGCTTACTTTTCTGACATCATTTCCTTCTACTCTTCTCCTTTGTTGTGCTGCTTCAGCTACCTCTGTCCTCTCCTTATCCATATCAAAATATCTCCATCTTAGGACTTTTGCATTGCTTTTTTTTTTCTTCCAGATCTCCAGATATCTAGTTGCCTGCACTCCATCCAGTTTTTTCCCCCTGAAATGCATCTTTTCCATTAAGTTTTCATTTACCATCCCAGTGAACTTTCAGATCACCCTTCTCTCCCTGAACTCTTTAACCTCTCTTCTACTTTGTTTATCATCTGTTCCACATCACTGGATTATGAGGGTCATGAGAACAAACTTATTTTTCTTATCCCTAATACATCAAAGAAAATTTGATATAGAGATGGTGCTAAATATTTAATATACTATAAAATGATTAAATGAATAATATTTTAATGACATTTAAAGTAGTTTAATAAAAATATATAATTGGAACATTAAAAAATCATTATAGTATTAAAATGACTACAGCAATGAGAAAGTCTTAATTCTCAAAAAGTAAATACTTTGGCTGTATGATATTTTGATACTAAATGGAAGAAAATATTAGAGTAAAATTTTTTGAAATGTCAATATTACTTTGGAGGATTCTTGGGTCTTAATTTTGGTAATTTTAGTTGGTCAAAATTTTTCTGACTCCATATCATAACCAATAATTGACCCAAGTCAAAGAAATATGTTAACTAGGCATGGAGCAATCTGATTCACTTCCCCTCTTAATTGAATTTAAATATAAAAGAGTTTGGGTAATTTTTGGTTGCTTAAGTGAGACTAAACTTAAAAAAATCATCCAGACTATACTGGCTACTTAACTGAAAGATATATTTCTACAGATCTGCAGGTAGTAACCATACATAGTTACCTCCTGAAGTTAGGAGCTATGATTAATATGTGACACTATATCTATCTTAGTTACCTAGAGAAAGGAAGACACATAAACACTTTCCTACTGTTCCAAAAAGGAAGGAGGTCTTAAAAATCACTTTATTTCCAGTATGAAGGATTAATTAATTGCTAAAGAATTCCTCAGGTGTCCTCAACCTTGTTAGAAGTGGTCATAAGTAATAGCATTTTAATAGTAAGCTCAGTATCTTTTCAGGATGGATCAAGAATTAACTTTTGACCTAGGTCTAAAGTCCATGCTTTATTTGAGCTTCCCATCTCTGAATAAACAAAAATAAATAAATAAATAAATAAATAAACCTTAAAAAAAATATGTATCAGGGCTAATTCACACCCTGAGTCTAAGAAATACTTCCTGTAGGCTTTATTATTGCCACCAGATGCCAGAGGAATTTTCACTGTGAAATTAAATCACAACTTTCCCAAACTATTTGGCTCCCAAACACCTCAACTTTTTCACCCACTATATTATCTTTAATCTAGTACAACTACATTCATTCTACTTTTTCTGTGTTTTCATTTTTCTCCATGAGAAAGCCCTGAACTCCTAGGTCTTTTTTTTTACTACTGTATCCTAGACCCCAGGGAGCTCTGTGAAGCCACTAAATAACTACTTTTTTTTTTATACTATTGATGGATATTAGGCTATTTGTAGCTTTTAATTATTATTAGTAGTAATAATGTTAAAAACATTCCTGTACATGTCTCCTTGTGTGCACGTGCATGCATTTCTGTGGACTATACACAGGGTTACCAGATAAGATACAAGTACATCTAGTTAAATCTGAATTTTGTTTACTAACAAATAACATTTTATTGTAAATATATCCAAATGTCCTCCTGACTCTTACTCTACTCTCTTGAATTTAGAGTCTATCATCAGTAATGTCACTTATATCATCATCCTTTTCTCTGAATTGTCCCTTAACCTTCTCATTCCAGCAAAATTGTAGCTCATCTGAAGACACTGCATCACCAGAAGCCCTTTCAAGTAGTGACATTTTTTTTTTCCTCTCTGAGCCTTCAAACCCCTGGGGATGGAGATTGGTAGGCATTTTCTTGTTCCTCACTATTAATTTCAAACCATTCTCCCTCTTTCCTCTTTTAAACTCTTCAATTTTGTTGGTTTTCTTGCTTTAAATTTATTTATTTATTTTGAGGGAGGCAGAGAGGGGCAATGAGAAAGGGAGAGAGACAGAAGCAGGCTCTGTGCTGTCAGTAGAGATCATGACCTGAGCTGAGATCATGACCTGAACTGAAATCAAGTATCAGACACTTAACTGACTGAGACACTCAAGTGCCACTCAAGTACTGTTTTAAAGTGAAGAAATGGGCAGAAGACATAAACCACACTTCTCCAAAGAGGACATCCAGATGGTCTACAGTCACATGAAATGATCCTCAACATCATTCATCATCAGGGAAACACAAATCAAAACCACATTGAGATACCACCTCATGCCAGTCATAGTGGCTAAAATGCACAAATCAAGAGACTATAGATGCTGGCGAGGGTGTGGAGAGACAGGCACCCTCCTGCACTGTTGGTGGGAATGTAAACTGGTACAGCCACTCTAGAAGACAGTGTGGAGGTTCCTCAGAAAACTATCCATAGAACTCCCTTATGACCCAGCAATAGCCCTGCTAGGGATCTACCCAAGAGATACAGAAATGCTGATGCATAGGGGCACATGTACCCCAATGTTCATAGCAGCAATGTCAACAATAGCCAAATCATGGAAAGAGCCTAGATGTCCATCACCTGATGAGTGGATCAAGATGTGATATATATATATATATATATA